>NC_053114.1:29348078-29548078 GCF_010015445.1 Perca fluviatilis
GCCTGAGGGGCTCCGGTGTGTAGGAGCTTTGGGAATGCAGAGGCCTTGGGGGCCTGGAGCTCAGATGGGGCCTAGAGGGTAAACTTTCTCACTCAGGGAGCAGAGATGGAGCAGATACAGAAAGACAGCAAGGGGAAAACACCTTGAGAGGAGTCTGTCAGATATGCACGCAGCAGCCGGAAGGATCCCATGAGGCTACACAGGCACAGAAACACATAAACACACATGTATGTATAACCCCAAACCAATATGTGGGCCAGCAAATAGACGCACAGCTATTTAAATATTCCCCTCTCTCCTCAACCATCCCATCTTTCATCTTCGCCTCTTTTCTTTTCTCCTGCTGTATCCTCTATTCTGCTGGAAGATATTAATGCCTAACAGGATTATATGTGTCTCTATCATGTGAGACACAAGATCACAAACCAACCCAAGCCCCCTGGGGAACAGCGGGATGGGAATGATGAAACAAGGCCTTGTCTTCCCTGTCCTCCCCTCCATCCCTAAGGTATCCAGATGCTGGGACACGGGGAGAGAGAATCAGAAAAGGGAAAGAGACAAATGGAGCGAGAGAGGCGTTTTGTCCAAAGATATCCGTCTCACTGGGATAGCATTGTCTCCAACCTCCCTGTCATGAACTCCAAAACAACACCACTGTGGGCCACTTTGCCCATCTTTTAATTAAAACTTGAAAAGTTTCTCTCTGCACATATCATTATAAGATATGCAGCGTCCTGTCAGAATGATTGGGCGACTAAAGCAGCGAAAAAGCTGTGTAAAAGCAGTTTGAGACTGATTTTGAGTCATCCTGACCTCAGTCCAAAGGGCTCCCATTACTCCAGAGGCAGTTACAATTAGTTACCAACTCACTAGGTTTATGGTTCCTAAATTGAAATGTATCGCTCTTTAAAGGCTCCTCTCTAATTGTGTAGTCATTAATGGGCGATTCCCTATCTACACTGCGTTGATGGGCACATAAAAACTCATCATGATAGACGGGCACAAGTGCAGTTGCTAAAAAGAGGTTTCCTCTTGTTCTGTCTCATCACCACTAGGGGGAGTAGAGTCCTGCAATGCGAGAGAAGAGGGACAACCACTTTCTCTGAGATGACATGAAAGATTGATGGATTCCTTCAAGCTTCATTGTCCAGAAGTAGAAACATGTGAGGCGCTGAATTAGCCTACATTCACATGACACGCACATACAATCACACAACTTGCACAAACACAGAAGGAATAGTCTGCATAGCATCAGGGCTGTCGCCAGCATCTTAGAAATACTGAGGTCAGAGGTCCAAGTTTATCCAATGCAATGCATTTTCTAACTTCACTGTTAAAATATATTTTCCATAAATTTGAATTTCCTACATGACGGTCGAAATGATACTTATTCCACACTGCCATGGAAAAAATGCTGGTGGAGAAATCCTTGAATACTTCATTTATTGTTATTATTATTATTCATTGTCACATTTAATTATATATATATATAGATATATATCATCATATTGAAAAAAATTGTTCTTAAGTGAGATTTAAGATGAAGTCCATTTCATGTTTTCTTGTTCATAATATAATGATTTAAGAGCTACACTTTTAAGTGGTGGGCTCTTCTGGATGAATGATTATTTTGTTTAATCTTGAGGTGTGTTTGAAGAACTTGAAGAAAGGTTCTTCGTTAACAATGTGATGTATAAAGTTATGTTCATGTCTGACAAATGTTTTTCCTGCTGCAACATTTTTTTTTTTTTGGCCTTTAATGTGCAAGTTTTTGACCGTAAAATGTAAAGTCCTCCCTTTAGGTTGGTAAAACTGCCAAATTCCCAGACAGATTACAGACATGACCTCATATAACTATATACAACTCCTAGCATACTGGGAAGTAGTAGTAATACTACTCATTATGATGGTGATAGCAATAATAGAAATAACAATGATATTATTCTAAATGTTATATAATATAAAAAGTTCTTCTGTGGGCAGTTACAGTATGCATTTGGCTCATTCACTGCAGTTTCAACAATACAACTATAATCTGACCTTCAATGTTAATGCAAAAAATCATATAAAGTTCCCGTTTGTCTTGGTAAATATCAAATGTTTTGTCTAAAGAGCTCGATAATGAACGGAGATTGTACAGTTTTTTTTAGTGATGCATGTTCTTATATAATGGGCAGAAAGCCTGTTATGAAAGCCTCGGCACTGGATGGGTCAGATGTCCCAAAGATCATTACAAACAACACAGTGGGCTACGAATCCCCAGGGTAGAAAGAACAAACACAAGAGATAAAAGACAAAGATGAGGGAGCGCGGATATATATTCCGATGAAAAATAGGGCATCGTGATGATAAGAGTCAGAGAGGAGCAGGGGATTTGAAGGGGGATGCACTTTACAGTTTGTTATGCAGGCAGTTTAATTGTAGTAGTCACTTTGGGTTTGCTGCTGTTAATTGCTGATATGGAAATGGCAGTGTACTTTGAAAAAAAAAGCTCTTTAAAAGGAGATCGTTGGTGGACAAGACTAAGTGAAAATTACACTGGATGGGGGGGCTTATAGTCTTAGACATTAATATTCTTCACTTTATGACCCTCCTCTCCCACTGTCTCCACCCTGTTCTCACCCAGAGGGCTCATTATTATCAGTGGAGAGGGGTTGATCTACGCAGACACTCATATGAGAGCTGTCTGAAGGCATTACTGTACACACACTCCCCCAGTGTGAATGATTAGCAACCTATCATAAACAAGAGGGGCAGGCTGTTAAACATGGCCGCGAGGCAGGCTGCACAGATAGTCCATGTGCCCCCATCTTGCTCAGACAAACACAAATTTGGTTCTTTTACATCTCTGTGCACCACTAATACTCATCCACCTTCACTCACACACATGGCTCAGACACACAGATGCACCCTGACACATGACAAACCTCATATGGTATTTGGAGGAAGTACATTGAGCTACTTAGTGTTTAAGTCCTCCCAATTATTCAAATGCATGATGCAAGACTGACCCCACACTCTTTAGGCAGTAGAGCAACCATTAGATTATCCAATGGACATTATAAAGACCAAAAATAACTAAAAACTTCACATGTCACCACAGGCAACACCTCCACTTTGAATGTTCCTCAGACCTGGAGCTTTTTGTCAGATGAACAAAAAAGGAATTCATCTGAAAAGAAATCAGTATTCTTGGATGAAGCTGTACAAGTGGAGCAACGCCAGAATTTGGTAACCTATTTTTGGCAAATTTCTATGAAATAATCAGTTATTTTCATGTTGCCCTCTTACAAAGTTATTTAAACCTGGAAAATGTCAAAGACACACACACACACACACATGTATATATATATATATATATATATATATATGAAAAGACCTGACCTGTATATGTATTAGCTTTCCAGACATTTTTGGCTTCTTGCAGACATGGTCCGAGAGTGTTTGAAGAAGGTCCTACATCACAACAGAATAACCCAGCCCACACATACATCGCCCTGTCCCTTGTTCCTAATGAGCTTTATCGCATTGGTCCCGCTTGACTTGTCATGCTAACTGGCACACATATATCCATATGTTCCACATGAGCAAGCAGAGGGGACAGGCTGGGTGGCAGAGCTGCTTTCTCAGTTACATCTGAGAGTTTTGCTGCAACAGCCAGCAGCAACAGCAAGTCAGCTTAACTCCATCTCTGCTGTGCGAGTGTGCAGACTGCATTTAGTCATGAGAAGTGTTAACAGCATCCGTTCGTTCCTGTTCCTGGTGTTCAATGAGTGAAAAGTTAAAAAGCAGACTTGAACATTTGAATGGCGTATACCCGATATAGCTACCTGTGATACAGTATACAGTATATGAAGGGACAGTTCTACATATGGGAATAATAATAATAATGGGAAATTACCTTATTTGCATTCTTGCCCTGAGTTAGAGGAGGTCAATACCACTCACGTCTGTCAGTTAGCTTTGCACAAAGATTGGAAACCGCTTGCCTGGCTCGGTCTAAAAGCTCAATAATTATTAAGTTTAATCTAAAAAAAAAAAAAAAAAAAAATCCCTTTACTCTGCCTATCATATTTATGCAGTATTTAGTCTCTATCCTTGAACAGCAATACTCAAAAGAAAAACTATTACAAATCCAATAATGATGCTTTGCAGCTTAACACACAAAATACACAATACATTTTTATTTTTTATTTTTACATAGTTCATTAGAATCTGCAGTGTGAAAAAGGAGATAGGTTGACATGTTTTTTGATGATGTGGACTATTAATGCATCTGAGGTTTGGGACAACAAAACACAATGGAAAAATACAAAAAGGATAAAAAAAAAAAAATAAGTTTTGAGTGACATTAATGTGACTACCATTACAAATTCTGGCCCTAGTTTGATCTTTTCACAAGTTGCATAGTTCTATGCACCGGTCATACAAACTATCCATTAAACAATACAAAAAAATGTGGAAATACATTTGGTACATCTGATACAAAAAGATGACCCTGAAGTGATGTAACAGGAAGCAAGGAGTAACAGGAAGCAAGGAGTCATGTGAAGTTACGCATTTAAACCAATACAATCCTCAAAAAAACAACCTTAATTAAATTAGACAGCTGTAAAAAGGTAAAGCTCAAAAGTCAGCAAAGGTCTATACAAATCTAACATGGAGCACACTGATGGCCTGAAGTATGTCAATAAATACAACTCAAACTAAGTATGAAGAAAATAAATCTTTTACAGGCTACACTAAAACCAAACGGGTGCAAATACCATGCCATTAAACATCAGTTAATGAACAGTTCTTAAAAGCACTTAGCTAATCAAAAGAACAACAAATCATTAAAGTCATATGGTCAGGAAAACTGTAAATAAAGAAACATCATTTGTGAACGAAAACGATCTCTAGTTGAACACTGTATTCCTCTCAAACCTAGATCGGAGAAGAGATTTGATAAATAAATATAATCTGTTGTAGTTTCACATTAACATGGCAATCAAAAACTGTTCCTGTATCTGACAATTCACCTAAAGCTCGGCATTCAGCTTTGACAGGTTTTTAAAACTATCCACACAGATCTCTGTGGCAGTGAAGCCGACGATGCGGCAGGAAGGCACCGTCGGAAAGTAAGTCCACTGGATCTGGCTTTGCTCCTGAATGTCAGAAACAGAACCGTCGCTATAAAACCGAGATGGACCGTTAGTGTTAGTGGTAGGACCGACCCTTATCCCTCCTCGTTTGGTATCTATAGTGATGGTTTTACAATCCAACACACTATCTGTCCCAACGTAACAAGGAAAGGATGGAGCGGTGGTTCCGGTGGTGGGAGGAGGTGCAAGAGTCCGATTCTGCCTCTGAAGACAAAGATCTTCACCAACCCTCCTCACGTATGCGTCAGAAACTGCGCTGAGATCTCAGAGCTCGTCATGGTTCTTGGTGAGGTCCTCTCCGTAGTTGGTGGCCTGGCTTCCCACAAACATGTTCCAGTTTCCAAGGATCTCCTCTTTGGTCAGCATCTGGTCCTGAGGAGGGACAAGGGAATTGCCAGATAAGTAAGCCTTATTCTAACAATATGTGACAAAACAAATAAAAAACAAAAATTCTCAGGCCATAGCCACAGCAATGATAAAATTCAAGTTGTATCCGTAAAGATGCATCTGTGTAAAATTCTAGTGTAAGTTGAAAAGGGTCAACATATAAAAAGCACTTTCAAATGAATCATTATTAAGTGTGGACAAGATACACATGATGACAAGAAATGGATCTTAAACATGTTGATGCAGCTGAAACAACGCACCTTGTCCTGGTCAGACTCATACACCAGATGTCTTGCCTCAGCTTGCGCATGGTCGTAGTCTTGTGGCATAATCCAGTGGCGGATTTCGTCCTGGTCCATTTTACCATCTTTGTTCAGGTCTCGGAAGTCAGAGAACTGTTCCCTCTCGGTCTTGACCCAGTCCGGCTCCGGACCCCCGTCCTCATGAGCAAACATGTCGGCTGAAACGGCCAAGGACAATGGAATTGAAAAAGTTAAAGTTTTAAGTTAATGTTTAAATAAATAAAAAAAAAATTTAAAAACAATTTACACCTCAAATGTTATCTTTGATTCCTTCATCAGGTCAACACAAAATATCTAGAACGTAGTGGAATGCAGCTCAAAACCATAAATGAACA
Organism: Perca fluviatilis; assembly: GCF_010015445.1. NCBI lineage: Eukaryota > Metazoa > Chordata > Actinopteri > Perciformes > Percidae > Perca > Perca fluviatilis. The sequence goes on from NC_053114.1 coordinate 29,354,247, forward strand.
AATCCCAAACGGCACATATAAACACACACTTAAAAGTGGGGGTAAATCAAAGAAAAGGTAATGGATTTTGCTAATAAAACTATGCTAATAACAGCTATGATGATGATGATACCCAACTGTATTTTCCTGTCTCTGTGACAACTGGCCTGTTGTTGCCCTTTTCAGTGTAGAAGGTTTACCATTATGAATTTCCATCTTTACTATATTCTCATTTATCGGTTTTATGCTACTAATTTTTACTTGTGGTTGTATTGCATTGGATAGCACATTGCTACGCTTAATTAATTTCACCCAAATCATTTCAATTCATTACTTAAACTTACCAATATACTCATCTTCATCCACGTGTCCGTCGCCGTTCTTGTCAATGTCCTCCAGGGTTTCCTGCATTCAGAATGAGTTAATGATGTCATTAAAAAAGGGAGACACAAGGGTCAACAATAGTGGAACTTTCACTTTGAGTAATAAATGAGAAACATGTCGCCCCAGGCAGGATGAGTGAAGGTATGAGGGTCAGCTTACAGCTGGACAGGCAGACTGACATAATAATTACAGGATTCCCTGCTAATGAGAGCCAAACCCTTCACATTAAAAGATGATATACATGTTAGCAAGCATTGGCTTTTAAAGCCCTGGTAGATGGTTTTCTCTCTCACATCCTGGTTTCGACAGTGTGAATTTGACTGAATGGTTACTTAAAGGCTTGCCGTGTGAGCTGATCATTAGTTTACAACCGCACACATGTACACTAATTGCAATGCATCCGGGCATAACACGCGCAGCTACACAGATTGAAATGACTGTATGCATCCTTACCTGCAGGTGAGAGGCCCTCTGTGAAACCTGCTGAATGATTAATAGCCATGTAGCTTCTGTAATCTAATCGCTGACTAATAATAAACAAGAACATCCATCCATTTTCTTTACCCACTTAACCTGTGAAAGGTTGTGTGTAAACAAAAAAGGATATGTCCATTAAAAATATATGACCTATAGACCACGATAGACCCCTGTAAACACTAACAGCGTGACGTTCTGTACATTTCAGAAGCATCTGAGAGGCCCATCACAATCACACTAGTCTATAACTTTCAGTTCAGTCAGTAACATACTTGTCATAGTTTACTACTATGGCCAAAACTATACAAAAAGAGTATAGTCTAAATCCCATATCATTAAACAAGGAATAAGGGTGCAACAACCAATGGCGTCTAACATATTCAACCAACCAATCTGCTTAAAGTGCTGTCCAGAATTTTCCACAGGTCATACTAAAATTAACATGGCATACCAAACATACAAAACATAAGCCAGCATGACGAAGGAAATGTAATGTATTTGAAAGATGTGTTGTGTGTGACAGTGTGTTGTGATAAAGATTTTAAATTATAACATCTAGCCCTACTATAGAGTTGACCTTATTATAATGACAGCAGTCAGAAAGCCATCCTGTAAGCCTTTAGGGAAAGCAGAGGAAAATAAAAAGCAAATGGGAATTAGAGTTAAATATCAAAAGTTCAGATTAAGAATGGTATACAATGTACACACAATGTATGTACTACCACTAGCTCATGGGTATTGAGAGATGTTGGCTGGAAGAATCTATGGTTCTTCATAACACCACAGATCAAAAGGCAGACAGGTAACCAACCTACAACTATATTGGAGGCTCTGTGGCGACCTGGAGGTGAACCATACTCATGTGTCTGGAACTGCACTAAACTAAAGCCTTTCTGGGACAATATTACACAACAATAAAAGACATTATGGGATATGCCATTCCAAACAACTGTGCTGTGATACACTGTACTTACTAGGGGAAACTGAGGAGGCTATCCAAGGTTGAAAGAAACCTCTCAGTGTTTTTTCTCAGTTTACAGTGTAATGCAGTGGAGGTCTCTGGCCTCTGAAAGCAGATATCAGCAGGTAGATATGTGAAGCCGGACATTTAAACAGAGGGCTTCGTTATGTGAATGAGTTTGTAGGTGCACAGTTGACTCAGTGAGATGACTTCATGTTCCTGCCTGAACCTGCACTACAAGCTCCATTAGTGATCTGTCCGGCTAGCCTACGCTTATGTCCTTTCTAAAGCTGTAAAGTATCTCTTTTTTCCTTTTCTTTCCCCACGTAAACCATCAATTACTCATTGTTGCATGGTTGTGTGAAAGATGTGCGTTATAGAAAATGAGTTGAACCACTTTTGTGAGAAACAGGCTAAGCTTCCACCAGATTCACCACAATCAGTGAAGATGCCACTGGCTGGCAACATTCGATGTCATAAAAATGAGAGATTAATAATTAACTCTGTCAAATGGGTAGTACAACTTTTATGAACATAGCAGCATAGTGCATCACTGCTAACATTTGCCACGCAACTGTTCCATGAAGCCAAATTTATATTTAAAGATTGGGTCTTAAATGGGACAGTTGGTCTATCCCACTGGACCTGTTCCAAAAAAAAATGCAGAAAGTCAATCATTTCCCTGCCCAGTTAAAATTGCATAAGTAGTTATCCAAATGTAGCACATTCATCCAAGTGGCCCATAAGATTAAAGACACGGAATAGAAACTCAAATCTGTTCCAGTAATTAAATAATATCTCTTAGTGGACAGACAAATTGCAAAACTCTAAATTTAGGGAATTTCATTTTCTCCTACATGCAAATCTGAACTGTGCTTAGTGTACCTACAGACAGACTAGCCTTGCCCCTTTCTAATCATACTTAATTACCATGTGGTTACAGAGGGCTTACCAGAACCACAATATCCCTCATGTGTTCAAATTCCTCAGGGTGGAGGAAGGATGTAAACTCTTCTCTGTCTGCTGCAAGGTCCCCGTTCAGATCAGCTGTTTTAAACCTCCTCTCATCACGAGGGAGCATCTTCTTGAAGCTGAACTGGTCTGTTGCTTCATCAAACTCCTCCGGGTTGGCTAAAGAAGGGGAATTAAAATCAGGTTACTCTCATGTGTATAAATAGCTACTTTATTACTGTATGTAAAAAAAGAAAAGGACATAGCTGCCGAAAACACCCATACCGAGGTAGTATCCGTATGTGGCTTGCTTGTACTCATCCCACGAAATCTTGTTGTCTTTGTTCAGGTCATAATCTGTCCACACCTTTGCCACATTCTCATAAACGTAACGCTTCTGTACACGTTTTATCCAAGCCTTGAGTTCGGCTGTGGTGATGTAGCCATCAACGTTGCCGTCTATCCGATCCACTATTTTACTGTAAAGCAAGAGAATAAAGACAGGGAGCATTTGTTAGTGTTATTATATATACTTTCAACGCTCAAACAAGATGTTGAAGATCCAATATAGGCACTTTCTTATTTTCAAGGATGATTGACGAGCACAAAAGGCAAGTGTTGTGTGCTCAATACACTGAGCTACTATTCTTACCAGCAGACAGGAGAGAAAACAAATAAATATTTGGTAGTACCATTTTTACAATTAAGGGATGTGGCTTCAGCAGGCAACCCCCTTTCATTGAAGAAAGCAGTGTAGCTGGGGTGTATTCTTAGACCTGGGTTGCCACGTTGTGATGTTACAGGGGTGACAGGGTCCTCCCACTCTCATCACCACAGGAAACCGTTTTCTTTGGGAGGAAAGCCCATTTAGCCAACGTGTGTTAGGCTACATGGTGCCAACTTGACATCTAGGCAGTGGCGAAAAAACACTTTGAAGCACACAAACAGAACCACGTAGCACATGAAGTGTAGACTTTACAGTGACAGCAGCTCTATATGAACACGGTCTACTGCCGCACAACTTTACTCAAACTTCACTACTTACAAATGGTTCTTTAATGACGATGTATAATTAAGATTCCGGTTGAGCAATTAACTCTGTAGGAGTGTGTGCGAATAGTACCGGTGGCGCAATAATGCAGCGTTTTATCTAGCCTTGTAGATTTGCTGGCATGCACATCTTTCTCAGGCACTTGTGCTCATGTTGTTAAATTTTAATGTCCTTAGCCTGAAAGGTTACACGCAACAGACTCCGGCAGGAGAAAAGTGAGTGTGCGGGATTGACAAGAACAAAGGCTCAAATGAGCCTGTAACAATAACACCAAGAGACTGATATCAAAATCAGCTCATGTGTCAGAGTAAGGATGTGCTTACCTGAGCCTGTCTTTGCTCTCCTCGGGGGTGAGTTGGTCAAATGTTCTGGCCTCCTCTTTGCCAAGAAAGGCCTCATGGTCGTATTGGAAGCTTTTATTGTCTTCGTGGGCAGGCCTTCCCAGTTCTGGGTCATGAAGAACTCTCTCTTTCCTTAACGTTGGCTTACCGTGCACCACAACAGTGCACAGAAGCGCAGCATACACGAAGGAGAAGACGTCCATCAGTCAGAGATGAAGATGGAGGTTCTTAGTTGTAAACAGGCCTGTGACACTACAATTCACAATAAGCAACCGGCGGTGTAGCCACTTTCACTGCTTGTATCGACCGACACACACTAACTTTTCTTTTCCTGTCTTCAGCAACGATGTGTGCAACAATGTTGCAGCTGCGCAATAACCAAACCTGCAGAGAGGACCTGAGGCTGCAGACAGGTCCACTGAGAATACCTCCAGTCCTCACTCAAACGGTTTTAGGCAATCCTGTCCCCCTTTGAGAACTTGCGCCCTATTTCCTGAGGGAGGGATGCAACCAAACAGGGATTTTCTGCCGCCTTACGTACAGCCAATCACAGTGTCCGTTTCAGGCAGGGCCCAGCCTCCTCCGCTGCCAGGATCCCTGCCATTGGTCCGCGGGATGTCGGTAACACGAGAGGGATTCAGGGCGCCACGTTGCACGCTGACGCTCAAACTCAGCTCACTATGGAGTCAGAATGGGTCAGTCTGAAACCAGTAAGGAGGGTAAATACGAAATTGTTACAGCTCTACAACTACAACCTGCAGAGCTGCTCATGTATCATGGTCGTGTTCCCACTCGTACCAACATGCACCCGCCATTACGGCGTGGCTGTGTGTAAATGTACGAGCGTACAGGTATGTGCACGACGTATAGGGTTCACGCCCCCATTGCTTATGCACTGTCAACCGCAAATATGCAACCCTGTAGAGTATTGTCTCGGCTGTTGTTTGTAATGTAACAAACAAAGCAGGAAGTTGTTGAAGACAAACAACACTGCACTTAAAAATATTTTAGGTGGCCTGTGCACATGTTCAGACATTGTGTTTGTGTGTTTTAGAGGCACTGCAGTCTTTTTTGGACAAAATGAAGTGAATACTGAGTAGCTTACATACTTTTGTTAATGCTATACTTCAATAGTACAGCACATTGCACCATTGCACCATCTAGAGAGTGAGTAAATGTAGCTTATAATGTTTGGTTGCTGAACAAAAGCTGTATGGTTATCCCCTAGAATATATCTTTGCACATTCCTGCAGCTCTTTTATTGTAATTTTTTCTATTCTACAGGCTATTTATGTTTATTATCTATGGACCAAAACACGAAAGCAAATTGCTTGTATGTGAAAACCTACTTTAAACCAGATTCTGATTGTGATTCATCACTCCACAATCTGAGTGTGAGAATTATTTTTTATGGAGAATAATAGCTGCTAAATCATTTGAGTTTTAAGGCTTGCAAGTTAGTTGGTAGTTTGTATTTTAGTTTAGGGACTGTAGGAAATGTATTAGGAATGAGAAAGCGAGAATGAGAGGGTTATGTATTTTTTTGTTTTGCTTAAGGGATGGCAGTCTGTATTGAACACTCATTCAAGTTTGGTTTGATTTTTTTCTATTTTACTTTTCCACTGTGCTATGTGTCATAAAAATCATGGGCCTGCAGCTATTTCACTCTGAAATTGAAACCGTTACTGTTCAAATCACTTTGCCTGTAAAAGCCATTTCAGCTGTGCATAGTTAACCGGCACCATAGAGTGAGAGTGCATGAATAGCAAGAACTTTAATTTTCCGATGGTGATTAAAGTGTGTTTAGATATTTGTGTCTCCAACATGTCTGGCCATACAACTTGGGCATCATATGATTAATCATGACAGACAGTAAGACATCTAATGTATTTCATATTTGTTATTATTTGAAGTCTGGGAGGGTGGGGACAGGGGGAAATAAAATATTCTGGGTGTGATGCTTAGGTCCAGCACCAACAGAGCTAGTTCAGTTCATTCATTTAGTGGCAGTCAAAAGCATTTAGTGGGCAACTCTTTGTTAGAAAATGGCTGAAGTAGTCACCATTTTGTTATGTTTAGTTTACCATATATATACTGTTGTGAGATACTGGGAGAAGGGTACTCGTATAAGGGTATTGCAGTATTTCTAAGTAAAAAGGAGCATCCAAAGAAAATATTTGCCTAATGCTGGGGAGGGTCTCACAGTTGCTATTCTTTTTTCCTGAACTACTTTTGAGTTCCCTCACATTACGTTTTGTGTTGCATTCCCACTGATCCATAGGGACAGTTAGTTTGTTGGTCCTGTCCAGTTCTGATACACGGCCAGTTTAGGGAAACATTCAGATGCAGATACTACAGAAAGGAGAGATGATGTGACACTTTACATCATGCATTTATTGCACATTACTCTATCCTACTCCATTATACAGCCACTGGCTGTGAGCACAACTACTGCTTCTCTGCCTGGCTCTAGTGGTTGGAGCTGTGGCTGTGGATATTGTTCAGACTATGACTACATTTGTGGTTAAATCTAAGATGCTATGGATATGGCTAGCTGCAGGCCTACTGTAATTACTTTTAAGAGCTTCTATTAAAATTAGCCAAGGAAACATTGTAAAGCCACATAGGATTTAAAGCCACGGTGCTTCTATCGAATTTGACAAATGTGTTATCAATACACCACAGGATTTCAAGAATACAGTAGCTTCATTAATGCTCAGCCAGCTCAACAATGTCAATTCACTTCACACAAACAACCCCAGCATGTAGTTAGTGTTATACCCCTTAAAAACTAATGAGTCACAGCCTTAATCACACCAATGCACAGCCATGACTACAGCCACAACCAGTGACAACAACAGGAAAAGATATTTCATGGCTGTAGTCATGGCTATAGCGAAAAGAGTGTGGCACAATAAAGTCCAAGACTTATTTCCACTGTGGTCTTTGATATAAAGAAAGCACAGATTCAGGAGTCGTGACTGAGAGACATCATGGTACCAACAAACAATACAACAAATACTAAAATTAACGAAAACAATTGCTTTAAAAATGACACAACTCATAGCCAGGATGATAAGCTTTCACAATCTCTATTAAGCAATCATTTTAACCTTTTTATTTTTTGAAGTGCAAAGTTAACTTATTCCAATTCCTGGCACCATGGAGCCTAAAGGAACCTTTACATGGAAAGTATTACAATGAGTTCTACACAGTGAGATTTAAAATTTGGTAAAAAAAAACACTGGTATCGGATCATACTCAGGGTATACTGGTAGATACCCTGAGTTAGGGTATTGGGAGAGAAAAAGTTCTATCGGTGCACCCTGGTATTAAACCTAGACAAGCACGCGGCAGCAACACTCTCTAGTCTGTAGTACGCCTGTCACTGTGATATTGTGGAGGTGTCCCGGTTTTGTTAACTTGCGACAATGTTTTGAGAAAGACGCAGAAATAGTTTGCATGGGAAGAGGGTGCAATCATATTTACATGAAGATGACTAGAAGAATCACATTACTCAGAAGCATCTCAACATGCTGTAATATGGAAGAGCAGACTCTGTACCCTGGAAACAACTTGCTGACACTGCCGTGCCTAATCCTCCTTCGTGGGCAGGAGACACATGTACTTTGCCATTCATCAGTAGCATAATAAGCCAGCACATGGCACTTAGCTGTTTAGCATAAATAGTACACCCCAATTTATGATTATAAAGGGGCCCTGGGGCTAACTAGCCTCTTTATTCAATTAATGAATAGTTAAAATATTTAAATTAGTCCTGCCTGGTCAGTTTGAATCAGTGTGTTGTGCAGACATGAAGAAATACAAATGTGTTTTTCCCAGTGAGATACATCTCTAAAATTTACTAAAAATGTATAAATCAACAGAAACTTTATAAAGTCTGGGCTATATTAAAAATAAAAAAATACTTATTGATATTAGACTAACAAGCTTGATCTACAAGAAGAAATTATATTTTTTGTAAACAATATTATAGATGTTTCAACTTTAGCCATGCGGCCTAACTATATATTAACTATATACAGTATATTAAAATGTATACCATTTTATCGGCGTGGTCCCCGGTTAACAGTGGATGCTTTTGAGGCATAGCCAATGTGTTAAAGGTTATCGGGAAGTTGGAATTAATCTCAAACAATAGTAGCATGGTTGAACAACTGCAGGCATTAACATGTTGGAGAGAGAAAGTAGATGGGAAGAGTGGCTTTCAACATGAATATTTCACTAAGGAATAGAAAAGGGAGGGGGTTGCAGCTACAGGGGTGTTCAGTTAACCATGAGATTACACACACTGCAGAAGGCATTTGGTTAATGTAATTAAGAAAACCCTATGGTGGGAGACACAGAGCATTAGTGTCCGGGATATACAGTTCTGTTGTGGCCTTTCTGCCCCACGCTTACAGCTACAGACTATTTATCTGATTGACAATTTTTTTTTTTTGGTGGAGCAAAAGCTTTGTAGTTTGTTTATGCGTGAAAGATTAATCAGAACATGTGCATATTTAAGTGCTTATGAATAACAGATCTTACACTAATTTATGGAAGTGAATGTGACTTTTTTTATTTATTTTTTTACATTACATATTGGTGGTAGTACACGAAGTACTTACCTGGAAGGAAATGCGTCTTGTTTTGAAGATAATTGTTTGATTTTTCAGCAATGTTTTATTCAATATTAGTAGAAAAATAAGCAGTCTCTTCTTGAAGCTTGTTGAACAGATGTACCCCAGTTTTTAGTGAAGATAAAGCCAGAATCGCATAGATGTTGCTACGGTAATTTCTCAGCTTTTTGCTGTCAAAGCTTAGTTTGTTGCTCAGGCATCTGACCAAATTGAGGTAAAGTTAAGAGTGCTTTGCTCTGTGCTGTCAGTCAGCTGCAACTCAGGCCAAGTTCATCACTTAAAGCTGCCCAATTGCAGCTTTAAACCAGAGATCAGAGTGGAAAACAATTCAAACTTATAACACGATGATGATTTTAATGTTATACCCATGTTATACCCAGAAAAGTCCCGTTTGTTATATAATATTTGAATTTAAGCAAATCAGTTAGTTGAAAAAATGAATTGGCACCTATATTTTGATAATAGATTCATTGTTTTAGTCATAGTTCAAGCAAAAATGACAAACATTTCTCTTCTCAAATGTAAGGATTTAATGATTTTTGATAGTTGAATGAATATCTATGGCTTTTGGGCTGTAGTTGCAGCCCTAGTTTAAAAAAGGGAAACCTGTATAAAATGTGCCCAAAATGTATCTTGGATGCTTCAATAAAGGTGCTAGCTAACATTTTCCTTACGTTGTTCAATAAAAGAGTCAAAAAAGACTCACTGGCTCACCAAAAAACAATGAATCTTATTATAACCATGTGCTCATTTATCTAGAGCAGGCCTACCTGCTGTACATCATCCATGTAGGAGAGAGAATTTGGCACATTTATTGTTGTGACCTTTGAAACTACAATGTCATTATTTCTTAATTTACTTCTCTGCTTTATTTTCGTCAGGCACCGTAATTCCACCAAAGTTCCTCCCATTTATTGTTTACAAATTGTTTGGGGTTGCAGTGTGTTCTTGGGATTTCCCTGTGCTTTTCTTAATGAATATGAGTTTTGTGTCACGTTCACTACAACAGTTTTTAGTCAGGTTTCAGGTTGGTGGAAGAGTTGAAGTAGAATATTGATTTGACTGAACAATAACCAGAATATAGAGTCCCTCATCACACAATTACTCTCTACAATTTCCCTCTCCCTTGTGAATTTTCATAGTTATAATAACTCACCGCCCCTACTATTCTGGATAGATTAATAAACTTCCCATTGCTGCCACATAGGAGAAAAGAAACCTTTGCTCTGTTTAATGACAACTGTAAAGTGGAGGCAATCATGGGATGCCTCCCATGACATTTCCCCGTTCCTGTCCGCTCCACTTATCTTAGACAAATGGCCGTGCCAGGCCACTATCGAGATGAAGCGTTTTCCCCGAGTCATTACGTCTGTCACTGGGGCCATTTCCATATTGAAAAATCTGAAACAATAAACGACGCCTGAGCCTTTAATAACTGTGAAGGAATCATATTTGGAAAATTGCATTGAAGCAATAACCTTTTCTCCCTGTAATTAGATGACAGAGAGGTCCTGGTTTTAATTAAGTCAGCAATTTATAGTCGCACAGCCATACCTCAGCGTGCTGATTAGTATAGGAGGGATCACAGAACAGCGTTGCCTCAATTTGAACAGATTTGATCTAGTAATTACTGTGTTATATGGCAAAGGCCGCAGCAAGTCTCAGACTCAAGACACTCTTGATGCAGTGCTCCGTGAAGCATGGCCCTTCCCATCGTTACTCGAGCTGCAAATATGTGGCGAGCAAGTGTCTGTCTGAATAGGTCTTCAAAGGGGGTCATCAACAGAGGACATAATGTTTGAGGAGGCATATTAAGTGTGTGTGTGTGTGTGTGTGTGTGTGTGTGTGTGTGTGTGTGTGAGAGAGAGAGAGAGAGAGAGTGTGAGAGAGAGAGAGAGTGTGAGAGAGAGAGAGTGTGAGAGAGAGAGTGTGTGAGAGGGGATTTGTTTTGGTGCAGCATCATTTTATGCTGCATCTTAATTGATCCCATTGGTCACTGTTAAACGTTAACATTTGCAGGAAGGGGGCAGAACAGTTGCTGTTTTAGTGCTGTGTTAATAAACATGGCAATTTACTGTCAATTTATGTCCTGACAGGTCGTAATGGAGGCCATGAAAAGAAGATTAGCTGGAGCTGTTACAGCAGACCGTCTGGGGACCGCCATCATGAGACTGTGGGGACCAGCGCTTGTTGTGTGAGCTGGCACCCCTCTGGCTTTCTGTAGCTGTCCACATGATTGACATTAATGGTCTAGTTTTCAGAAAGAATGGTAAATTTGTGTTCTCTCTTTTGAGAATATGACATTCATCACTTTATACAGACATGCACCTATAGGCGATCAGAACAATAGCACATGGCAGCCCCCTTGACACATCATTAGTGACATCAAACAGATGCTTGTGATCTGTGCCGCTAATTTCATTAGCTTCTCCAGCTAACCACAACATTGTGGTAAAGGCCTGTGTTGCAACTAAGGAAGAGGTGCAAAAACTTGAGAGGTTTTTGGTTTCCTTGTTTGATATATGGTGCTCATTTGCCTTTCTTCTCTACTATATACGTATGTTAATTTGTGTGTCTTACAGCATCTGAAATTAGCTACACCGTCATCCTTCATGGGGAGTAAGGTATACAATATCATGTCCTGCAAAAAACTCAATGATTTGACAATACTGTGACACATTATAAGGGGTAGGATGTCTTTAAAATTGAACAGGAAGTGCACACACCTGGTAGAGATCAGAAGAACAATGCGTGTAGGCTCCTCATGTAGACTACTCCCAATCTAAGCAATTTGAATCCCAGTTGCCTAATGGGAGAATGGGGTTAATTATTCCCAGAGGACATCTTAGATTGAGGAGAGGGGCTCCTCAGCCCCCTAGATCTTCCCCCCATAAAGGTCATACTTCACAATAAGACAATGCATGTGTTGCCCCTCTGACTACTTCTCATCCTCTCCCTCAAAACATCTAATTTGATCGCCTTCCTTCAATCAGCATAACTATATCGCCTGAGAACAAACCCTGGAACACACTGGGACATCAAATAAACTAATACTAAATGCCGTCCCCATGCTTTGAATCATTCATAGATCTGTGACAAAGTGGCCTTAGAGGCGATAGAGTCTGGTGCTAAGTGTCTGCCACTGGCTAAACATCATTTGTGTGCTGACGTGAGATACTAAAGATTGTCTCCAGGCCTTGGCTGTTTTGACTGTGGGCTGTGATTTATTGGTCATCGTTTGGGTGACATTTTCCTCTGGTCCAACATTCTAGTTAGTTGGCGTTACGATACTTTCTTTACACCTTCTCTGCACTGTGGCATATTTGAGGGAAACTGTGCTCAAGTGTGCGCATGTGCCACAGATGCCATTTCCAGCCTTTGTGCTGTCGCTGCAGGGTTGTTCTGTGACAGAGGACACTCGGTAGCTAAGTGTAGCGACAAAGACGTTATTGCTATCTGATGTTAAAAAGGTTTGTCTCCATAGGCTAATGACCCTAATACTTCTCAAAGCACTGAATCTAGAGATCAATGCAAAATTGCCGTTATAATTAAAACACTGAAACAACAATCCAAAAACTAAATATCAATACTTTGTCTGTACTACATCTTCTTCCTCACTGTAGGTTATCCTGCAAACTGGTACACCTGCAAATTCTTTCTCTGTATCGTCTGACTTGATTCGCCACTCCTCCATCCAGCAGATAGGATGGTGGTGGAGTGGTTTTGGCTGCAGAAAGAGTGTCTCCCCTGGGCAGCAGAGCAGCTCCTGTCCCCTCCTCTCCCTGCAGCTGGAGCTACCAGAGCCAGATGCTACGTAGCTCCACCACCCTCTGTCCCCCCTTTCTCTCTTCCAGGAGGATGGTGCCCAGAGAGGAGGATGACAAACATCTCTGCCTCCTCTTACTGACGGATTTGGACGACCTGACTCCAGCCCTGCACTGTTCCAACCGCCAGCACAAGATGTTGACTTAATGGAAGGGGGTTGGCTGTGGATTGGCCCATATGTGTTTGTATTGGGAAAATATGGCAGGGTGGTGTGTCTGTGTATTCAATAGGATTGTGTGTGTTGTGTGTTGTGTGTGTGTGTGTTCACCTAGCCCAGACTGCCTACATCCATCATGCCATGGTGCTCTGGCAGAGAGTGGGACTCAGACAGCTTCACTAACACACGGTCAGTTAAATTGCCTGTTAAATTGTCCTGGTCTGCAGCTATCTTAGGTGTAGATAAAAACACTGCACTTAAAGCCTGCACTTAAAGGCAGAAATTGTCAAGTAAATGCCAACCTCCTTCCATGCATAGAGAGAAAAAGAGAGGGACAGAGGGAGAGAGGGAGAGACAGAGATCCTCTAAGGGAAACACATTTCCATTACAAGACAAAATTCTGCGACACACACACACACTGTGTCTATTGTAGATGCCACAACTGTTAGCCTACTTAAGAGTTATTTCTCAACCTAAAATATCAACAATAATCTTTATATTTTCATTGAATTATGCTGTTTATACTCAGATATTATGACCTATGTATATTATAGTATATATTCCAAAAACAAACACTTCTTTTTTTACTTTGGAAGATTCAAAAAATTGTCCAAGAAGCCAATATATGTTGTCCATATGAGATCCAGGCTCACCTGATCAATAGGCTAAATTATGCATGAGCAGCAAAACTGTAATACCTCTTCATCAACCTTCACTGTGCTCCCTTAATGATTATATCACAGTCTCAATCCAATACGTTTGACATTTCTCTCCATGCAACCAGATGGAAAATTAAGCCTCATTCTTTTAACATTACTGGGGTATTATGAATAATTGCCTAAATCCTACTTGTGCACCTGGAGCAGAAAGCTTTAGGGAATTGCTCTCCTGTAACCAGTGATGTAGTGCTAAAAAAAGGGTGGGTTAGTTAAAGCCTCTGGTCAGTGTTTGTCATAAAGACAACTGCTAAAAATACAAAGGAAAAGCAGTTATACTTCATTTCACATGAATTTAGATTTTGATGATTTGTTACATTTATACAATTGGTAAAATCTAGAGAGGAAAACTTTCTTAAACTCTACACTACATTAACTGACTAAAACTCAGCAGTCTGTTAGTTAAAAAATCACACTTAATGCTCTGAAATGTTTACTAGGTTTTGCTTTGGTTCTGGATTTGGCCCAAACGTCAAAATGGTAACCTTTGTGTGTATTCAAATGGATTTTAAAAGACTAATACGGATTCATTATTTATACTAGCTTTATATTAATGCTATCTAAAATTACTTTATTATTTAATGGATCTTGAAAATTGGGATTCATATAATTAGCCATCGGGTGAAAACCTGACCCCAACATTTAAATAGTCTATTGACACACATGGGTCTGTTTTTTTCTATTATACTCAAAATAATCATGTTAGATCCATAAATACTTACTGTAAATAGAAAAACTATTTTTGTTCTTTAAACATCTCTATATTATCTAAGTAGATGTGTCTGATGCATGTTCTACAATATTTAAGACATTTCTAGCAGTATTAGAACCTTGATAAGTAGATGGATGGACGTAGTCTGCCAACATAAACTCAGTAATATAGAGGTCATCTCTATTGACACACCAGGGAACTACATACATACATTAACTGCATCAATGAACAATGTGTGACAATGACTTTAAAAACATCAATATTTGTCAGCAGCCATTAAGATGTTGATGTTTGCATCAACCCATGGAAATATTTTTATTTAACAGCTCCAATGTGTAACAAAGAGAGAACCTAATGTATAATTAAATCAGTTGTGATAGTACTTATAAAGTTACATTTGTTCTCACACCTTGTATATTAATGATTTATGATGTGAAAAGCACATATTTGATAAGATATTCATTTTTTTGGGATTAACATAGATAGATGAATGAATCGATTAAGATTGATTGATTAAGATTAGCAATACAACTATATTCTCAGAATCTGTGCGCCCCCCTGAACCTCATTCACGTGATGCCAAACGTACATAAACACAACTTACAAGTTATCAAAACAGTTTTCATTTCGTTCTATAATGTAATTGATGCCCGAACTCCGAGGTATTGGACTCAAAAGGTGAAAGTAGTCATTCAGTAAACCAGTTCACCTGAATACAAACAATGCCACGTCACCCTTTTGTTCAGCAGAGCGCAAATGAACCCAGCAGCATATTTAACTGCGATATTTAACTGCACAAACCATCAGTCAGTTTTGTGTGTGGGTCTCTAGTTGGGCGCTAGGGGGCAGAAAAGCCCCACAAGTGGCGATGATGGAGAGCACAGTGTGGCAGAGAACTGCTGCAACACACAGGCCAAGTTTTCTCCTATCCGTTATCATCTGAAGAGGTTTTTTTGTAAGATTTGGTTTTTGGTTCGCATAAAGAGCTTTAGATATACTTGATTCGAACTTGTTTTTATTGTTTTTATTGTTAATAATTACTTGTTAACTGTAGGTTAAGCATGGCCCGCCGATTAAGTAAAAGATATATACCTATATGTGTGATTTAAGTGAATTCTTGCATATTAGTACAATTACTTACATTGCAGTCCTTTTAAAAAATAGGGATATCCTAAAACATCACATTATAACCAGGAATTCTGTTACTGTAAGTCAATGTTATATCACTAGTTAACAATCATATCTGTACATAGTAGTCAAATGTTTGTTTACTTTGTTCAGCTTTGCTGTCCTTGTTTTTACCGTATGTCGATTTCGGTGTATTTTGAGAGCAACAAAAAGCCCCCTGTTTGTGTTTACACTAACTTGGCCATTAAAACGGATTCTTATTCTGATTATAGTGGCACATAGCAATATAAGGACTATTTTTTTTCTTGAGTAGCTGATGTTATTGCATGCGTCAATTGCATGAGTCTTCCCATTGGAGTGCTTTTACTTTGGGTCCACCTGACACTATTATCCCCTCCTCCGTCGTTTATATGGCTATCTGTCTCCGAAGTCTGAATCTTGAGTCTTTTTCAGGTCTGCCTTTTGTTAAGGGAGATGTGACGAGGTCGTGAAGCCAAAGTTCAACTTTCTTGTAGGCCCTCTCCAGTGGTGGCTGAGCAGGCAGGGGACATTGCGGGGGATTTTGGCTAAACGTCCCTCCATCTGCTGGCCCATCTGAAGAGTGGCAAATCTTTAACTTACACAATGCAACTTATGAAGCTTGTGTGTGTGTGTGTGTGTGTGTGTGTGTGTGTGTGTGTGTGTGTGTGTGTGTGTGTGTGTGTGTGTGTGTGTGTGTGTGTGTGTGTGTGTGTGTGTGTGTGTGTGTGTGTGTGTGTGTGTGTGTGTGTGTGTGTGTGTGTGTGTGTGTGTGTGTGTGTGTGTGTGTTGGAGAAAGCGCGCATAGGAGAGAGATGCGATGAGTGGAGACTGATTGAATATTCATAACCACACTTGACACAGTTTTATTATATTTTAGTATAACGTGGTCTGCGTGATTAATACCAGGTGCACTTTTACGCACGCCACGTCCACAATAATCCCATAAATCCCAATGGTTGCAGGTTTGGATTAGCAATTAGGATAATTTTATGCATTATTATTATTATTATTATTATTATTATTATTATTATTATTATTATGGTATCTATACTGAACCCTGTCTTTACCTTGGATCATGCATGTGCGATCAATTTATTATATCACTATAACTTTTGTTCATGAGGCGATTTCTCTCATTTGAAATCGAATGTAATTCCTTATTTGTCCTGGGCGCGCGGGTTGAGAATCATAACCTCAGATAAATGTATTACTATAAAAGCAAATATATTAATTTCAAATCCAAACGCGACTCCTTAAAGTGGAATATGTAATGTGTTATACCAACTTTTACACGCGCGTTCAACTGCACACGTGTGATTGATAATGATGACTATGTCCAACCACCGTGCTGTTTGGACCCTCAGATGACGGGCTATAGTGCGCAGGCATCAAACTAATGCAGGGTGACCGGGGGCTCTCTCTTGCTACTAAACCTCAGAGCTGTCTTCAAATCATTACATGTCAAAGAAATATGAAAACAAACACACAGACTCTCCTCAGTAAATGGAATAGAGTTTACTCCCCTTTTCTGACATAAATATATATTTGATAGTAAACCTGGTGCAAGTTACATGAAAAACTGTTTTCATGTTTATTATTCGCACTGTGAAGCGTCATGGTGATCAGCAACCGCCAATCATAGTTTAACCATAACTATTTATTGAATATTACATATATGCATAAACGACTAAGCGCGTCTTGGTTTGTGAGCTTCCCTTGCACCAAAGCAGGAGGAGGGTTGCATCTGTTAGGGTCCAATGTTAGTCTTAATTACTGGCCTTCATGTTCTCCACGGCCCTCAACCGTCTTTAATTAAAACCTTGATTAGGGGGGAGGAGGTCTCGGGCAAGACTATTACCAGATGGGTTTCCAGCAATAATAATAAAGACTTTATCCGCTGCCGCTGCTGCTGCCTGTGTGCCATAAAGCGCAGAGCTCGCTGCCCGTCCATATCAAAGCACAGCGAGCAGAAAGAGGCTGTTAATTACGCCGGTAATTACTTGTCTAATTACGGTTCGTTTGTGATTAGATTTAGAAACGTTTCGTGGTCTATACAGAGGCTTTCTGTTGCCAGTACTCAGGCTTAACACTGTATAGGCTGAAATGTAGTGTGTATCCACAGCGGGGTGCTGCTGAATAACGGGCCTATATGAGATGGAGTGAATAAGATCAATAGTGAAGCACTGACCCGAAAGTTATCTTTATTTTTCTCACAGAAATACTCAATAATCTATATGCTCAAATTGCCACCAGAGTAAGTCACAAACATATTCGCTTTCCTTTCTCGCCTTTTTGTCTGCATTATAGTTGGCACTTTTTTTTTCTTTATTTTTTTACAACCCTTCCCTTCAGAGTTTGGCAGCCTTTAGTGAGCTTTCTTAAAAGCAGTGAGGAGGCCATCTGAAATGTCACATTTTAACGACGAGCTTTTTCAGCACCTTTGAGAGCCTCTGGATCCCCATCAGTGTTAAAAGAACATTTGCGGTGAAAAAAAAAAGCCAAATCAATAATGCATCTTGACATATACCGCAGAATTGCATATTAACAATTTAAGATTCGCCACATTATGAATATATCTTGCCAATGGTCTGAAAGTCATTATCAGTGCGTAGCCTCGCCGCCGCTTTTATATTCAAGACAGACAAACTTGCAAATAACAATCAGTTCAATTATCCTCAAAATATTTACTCCAGGATAGGATTTGTCATCCAGACCAACGTGCCCAGAGAAGGAGGGAGGGGACGAGAAGTGATTTTTTGCTGCACTGTGCGTCCATTTTCCAGACGGTTTGTCGTCGTTATTGCCTGATTTAGTGTGTGTTGTTTTACTCAGCCCATTTATCTGTGTGAGTTCACGTACAGCGTTGTGCCGCAGCATCCATTTATAGCTACATATCACACAGATCTACGTTGAGTTCGTCACATTTGGTGTTTTATGTTCTGCTCCTCTCTTGCATTTATAGACTTGTTTGTAGAAGGTCCCACTGGCCATCACATGCGCATTTATTCGGACATTTGAAATTTTTTTTCTTTTTACAGTTTTACGCACATAAATAGTCTCTATCCATCTAAATTGTGTGTAGCTGGGTGCTCCACTATGTGACCATGTGTGCAACGTTGCCGACAGTATAATTACCTCTCCTCCTCGGATCCTCTCGCTGCTCCTCCTGCAGCAGGTGCTCTGGCCTCTCCGACCCTGCACAGAAAAGTGCCAGAGGCCAGGTGATGGCATTATTGAAATGATGTCTATTTTTACGCGCACACCCCGCCCCCTTCATCAGCAGAGAAAAGAGGCAGGATCCGAATAAGATCTTTACAAATGCCATCCCATCACCTGTCACTCACCATGCTTGTTGAATCGTCGGGAGGTGAGCCTCTATGCAACAAAAAAAAAGTAATGAGTTGTTACCATCATCTAGTGGAGGAGAGATCCGGGAAAGTCTTTTTAAGATGACATTAGATAGGCTATAATTAAAATGTTTGATAGTGAGTCAAATATTTCAGTGTAAAGAATGCTGTGGGGAAACCACTCTAAAGCTTTTACTGCATTGGTGTTTTGCAGGATGATGTTCAGGTCATGTGTTGCCCACTTGACCCTTGATGACACGTTATTCTTGTCAGTCAAATGTCTTAATGTGTCATAATTTGGTCCTTAGTTTCCCCCAGCTCATTTGAACGCAACGTTTGCTATGTTTATTTATGTATCTTAGAAAAGACAGATTACACAGAAAGCATATTTCTGAGTACAGACACCTGAGAGTAAGAGCAGATCATCGTGGTCCTCATACGATGGATAGTTGTTTATAATAGAAGATTATTAAATAAATGAACAAATAGATATGATCATATAAAAAATAAACTGGTAGGAAGTCTCCAATGCAGCCAAGAGCACCGCCAAAGTGTCTCTTTAAAGCAGCAAGGGTTAGAGCCCAGCACCAGCCCTGCCCTGGGGATTATGTATCATGACCATAACTACCATACCGTGTGTTGGCTATATCGCACACCATGAATTACACAGGAGAATGCACAACCTCCAAGCTCAACGTTATTCACAAAAATCAGTGAGATAACAGCCCTCACACAAGTGATGGCAAGACAATAGGCTGCGACAGCCAGGTGACAAGAGTTACATTTCATACTAACATTTACACGTGAAAAATAAAAAAGGTAAATAAATGTCCTGCACACATGTCGGAGCAAGAAATTACAGTTGTTTTATTTCTGGGTAGAAAACACAAAGACTTATGTTAAATAAGTAAAATGTAATGTAAAAACGGCTTATTTCATATTTTGGTACTTTCCTCAAAATGAAAATATAGCCTACTTGAGAAAGTAATCATTACATAACCTAAGTCACCATCAATAAACAGCTGTTCATTCCAATATATGATCTATTCACCAATTAGCAGGTGATATGCTAAAACATTCTGTCCACATGTGAAGTCAGTTTTGCTTTAATTATTTGTCAATCAACTTCGGTCAGTTGCTCGTGAAAGTTACAACACAAAGTCCAAGTTCGAGATGGTCTGTTAACTACAAATCATAGGTGTTATATAGACACAGTCCTCTCTGGTGGGGCTGAATCCAGGCCAACACCCTTTAGCTGATGCGTAATTTACCTCGCCGTGCGTAATTAACTGCGTCGCCGCCAGACCCCGGTATGTGTAACACTTTATTTTGAACGGTGCAATACGTTTCCATTAAACGTTATTAAAGCGCAGGGAGTGACGAGCTCTCATTTGTCTTGTCAGGACATCTGACAACCTCGTTAGCTCCCATTTTCCCCTGTCAGCTCACAGCGCGACACGGACACTGACTTCAGCCACTCCTGGCAAGCGAGTGATAAATGTGCCTACTCAGCCCTGCGCAAAACAGCAGCATTATTGTTGCCAGCACGAAGCATCAGAATCAATCACAGGCAAGTCTGCGTTGCAGGTGTCAGTCTTACGTTTTTTTCTTTTTAGATCCAGCCCACTGTCAATCTTTAATCTAATTTAAAGGGTCATAGATTTGGGGCATAATATCCCCTCGTTTGGACTGTCTCTCTTCAGTCTGACTCAGAGGACTGACCATGTGCATCACCGCCGACGCAGCCCGCATTTAGCGCTGCACACAGGCCTCACTAGCAGATTAGAGGTGTCGCAAATAGAATTGGTATGAATATTTGTGAGCAAATGGAGGATCTTGTTATTTTGCACTAAAGAAAGGGGGGGAGAACACTTAATGGCATGGGATCTTTCCGCTCGCTGCACTTTCAGATGCAATTGTAGATCGAAGTCAGACTTGTCACGTTGAGCCAAAGTGAATTCCTAACATCCAGGACGTGCCTGTCTACTCCGGACAAATTGCATCCAATCACCCCGGGGGAATTCGGCTAATGTCTCGATCCAGGGCCGGGGAGCATGGAGAGAAAACAAATCAAACTCTGCACACAGAGCGTGTAGGGCCTATTAAAACATTTCACACAGGGGGACAGAGAGAGAGACGAGGAGTCTGTGTGTCTGTGCATGTGTGCGCCCGTTTAGTGTGGGGGTTATTAGGCTATATTATCTTTGGACACTGTATCTTAAATTTAAAACATGACCAATCTAAACATCTCTGCACAATACATTACAGCTGTTTGAGTAGCAGTCAGCAGGAACAGGCCTGGCGATTTTAGCCACTGCATGCCAGATCAGGCTCCATTTTGACTAACTTTGACCTTTCTTTACAATTTTAACACTATCAGGTTCGTTTTGAGGCGAAAAAACTCAAAATGCAATTAAAAGCCCATTACTTTATGCATATTTTACAAAGTTTCAATCACATGTAGGGCCTATTTTACAGCCAGTTTAAAGTTGAAGTTCAGATAAAACTTACCTCCTCGTCTCCATTGCAATTAATCCTAATTAAGATGGATGAAATGCCCCCTTTGAACGCAGCATCAACTCTGCGTGCACCCTCTGCTTTCTGGTAACGTGCTCGGTCCCCTGGACATTTTTCTCTGTCTGCTACAGCGGCAGTAAACAATAAGCTCATGAGGCGTAGGCTATGGCAGCATAATGTTCTGCATGGTTAGAGAGGGGAGGTCGATCATTACACAATTTGTTTCAAATTTGATCAGTCAGAGCGAGCAAGAGATTGACATATCCCTGGAAAGCTCGCACAGAGATCCTTTAAGTTAAAGATATTCCCCATAAGTTTTATTCACGTGTCTATGCAGGCCTGTCCACATCAACATTTAGGTGGGAATAATGTCTGATATTTAACTTGTATTAAATGTATGTGGTTGCTAAATATGCATGGCAGTGAAGATTGGGATCACATGAAAATATAGGCAGATCTTTCTTTATCATTAGTATTAAGAGTTGCGAAACAGTTTCCATATTTAACTAAATCAGAAAAACTCTGCGTGCGTGCGTGCGTGCGTGCGTGCGTGTGTGTGTGTGTGTGTGTGTAGGAGGAGGAGGGAGGGAGAGAGAGAGGTGGCGTTCTGCAGCAGCGTGGTGACGGCAGAGGGAAAACCGGCTGGACAGATTTGCGTTTACGCCTGATCTGCTTCTGGAGAGCGGGGCTGTGTGGGAAGGGAAAGGGAGCACCTGGCTCGACCGCTGTATCCCATCTCTTTTTATTGACAGTCTGATAAGCAGGGACCAAGCCGTGCGGTTTCCAGCGCGGATGTCGAGCACCCTGCTGCGTTGCACAGTATCAAGACCTCTTAATGGCTGTCCCTCCAAATAATGACCCAAACACAGCCAGTCCTGACTGGCCCGTACCTGCGCTGCCCCGGTCTCTTCCTGAGAGACAGGCGGCGGCGTGGTTGCCCATTTACTCACCGCCTTGTTCAAATTGACACAAACATCAGAGGTTGTGAAATAGGTTTCGAGGCTTTTAGACCGCCTTAGTAAAAGGGAAGCTAAGCCCCATTAGGACAACTTTATAGGGCTGTAGAAAAACGCTTTAAGTTGTCTCCAACATAATGTATGTTTACGATTACAATTTTAAATGCTTAAAACAAAACTGTACTAGGATAATACCAGAGCTTTGGAGATGTGTCTAGGCCTACTGTACTGCCCAAATACATCACGAGGAACAGCGAAAGGCATTTGTATAGGTCTATTGGTTGAAACTTGCCTGCACCTGTGCTGTCCACACCTGTTGCACACTGAGCATGCCCAGATTAAAAAAAACAAAAAAACCCCACAACTATTAACTTGCTCATGTCTTATTACCATTATAGTCAGTAGCAGCTATTAAGTCACACTGACTAAAACAATTGTGGTGATGGTTAAGTTTTCATACATGTAAAGTTATATTAAATATCTCGCAAAAACTCCATGTAAAGCTTTAAAATAAAAAAAAAAATAAAAGCCTACCAGTCAATGCATACAAGCCATGTTGCATGTTGTTGGCATAGCATGAAACATGTATTTTACTAATGTATTTTCAGCTTCAGGATAAGATCACGAACCTCTCTCCATGTATGACTTGTTTTCCTAAAATCACTGGACACCTTGTTTGTTTGTTTTTTGCGAAACCGTCCTTTAATCTGGCACAACAGGGGGACAGTGTGGAATAAAAAAAAAAATAAAAAAGTAAAATAAACTTAAATCAAAAGATGAACCAGGACGTTCCCCAGCAGAGTGATATGTTAGCTGTCAGTCCCGGCGCACAGCACACACTGGGACAGTAAACAGGCCGGTGTGCTCCACATGTAGCCTATATGCTACCTTCTGCACTTCCCCATTCTGTGCTCTAGTGTCCTGTCCAAGTTATGACGTCGACCCGTCGCTCTAGCCAATCACTGCCAACTTGAGGCGGATGCTGAAGGGAAAGTTGCTGGTAAGAGCTGCAGATTTTTTTTCCCACTCTCATTGACATTTCAACTCCAAGACGGATCCAAAGGTAGATAGATTTTAATCGGGACCTATACGTTTCTGTCGCTGTGACTCGGAGGAGAGATCCGGGGAGGGAAGAGGCGACTTTTTACGCACAGGATACCGGTCAGACACAGCTACTGCCTTTCATCCGGTGAGTTTGGACGGACTAGGCTATATTTGAATTTCTTTTTTAATATTTAAAGCCCTGATACCTTTTGAAATTCTCCTTTTGAGGATATCTTAATACTGCAAATGTGCGAACTTTGCCCCCATCTCCTAAGACTGGAGAGAAAATGAAAAAAGCAGAAACTTGCATGTAGATTGATAATAAGCATGAGGCACGGGAAAAGTTAGGTAAAATTACGGGTTAAGTGCTTGCACGTTGCTCTGTGTAGCCTACAGGAGGTGTGCACCCACACAAAGTTGAACAAAGCGAGCTGACTTCGTTTTTGTTGTCATCTATATCACACACACATATCGTGTAATTAGCGATCTTCACTGAGGAATTAAGCGCACGTCACTCCTTTAAAGAATTGTGAGCTTTACTCCTGGGGACAATTAAAGGCTTCGACCTGTACAGTAAATTGAATGTGTATGGGGATCTATTCAGCCCTGCTCCATCCATCAGCGCGGTGGAAATTACGCTGTCCATCAGCGTAATATTTCAGTTTGGCTGCGTTTCCTCATCGCGCTGCAATCTATGTGCGATCTTTGGAGAAAAAACGTAATATGTTGGCTTACATGTTGAGTTAAAGAAGTTACTGGTCGTGTTGTAAAATACATTTTCTAAATGTTGGCTGTAATTTGCAAAAAAAAAAAAAAGGGAATGTCAAATTTCCAAGTACAACTACGATTGCAGGGAAATGACGTGTGCGCCCTGAGGGGTCTGAGATTGATTAAAAAGGGCCTGGGCCTTGTGTTTATATTTGTATTCATGTTGTTTTTTTAATTTCTATTTCAATCCCAACTCCAATAAGATGAGCTTCCATGTGTTTATTTTTTTTTCCCACAAAAAAAAAGATAAAGATACAATCTGATTTCCAAACAGTAGCTGAGAGCCTTTGAATGTCTCAGGTCCAGGCTCGTGTATGTTTGGGTCCGTGTTTCTTTCTGTCACGCTTGCCGAGCAGCGTTGTGACACCATTAGCCCCGGTGTTTATCCCAGCCTTCAGCCTTTTGCCAGGAGACTTCTGTGGACTATGCACTTTCTGTGGGCTGCACAACCAATCCTAGATCATCTCCATGTCTCTCCACAAACTTCAAAGATCGTGCACTATGGATTAGTTAAATCAAAACTACATTTGCATGAATGTATTTATCCCTCAACACACCCTGCCAGGAGGAGGAGGGTGCACCCTAATTCAGCTCAAAATAAAGTAGGCCTATTATAGGCATGTAGACCTTTATTGTGATGGAACATGTTTTAAAAGCGCCTATAAAGCAGATGCTTGTTAGGCCTTTAGAAAAGCAGAATAAGGACCATCTGCAAACATTTAAATAGTTCCTAATGGAGTTATGTTTCCTTACATTTTTGCTTGATGTGCTGATAAATTATTAATAAAGTTCTCTTTTCCTGGACGCGCTCCATGTGCAGCAGGGTTTAAAAAATATAAAAAGAACTGCGAAAAAGTCAAACAAGGATCTGATTGTTTGATTATTGTTGACAGAACTGCACATTGTAAAAGTGCAAATAATGTATGCAAAAAAGCCAGCGATGTCCTCACGAATCTCTTCACAGAGAATAAATCTGACAATCCGAGGCTGTTTGATGAATGACAGGTCATCTCAACAAGAACACATCTTGGAAATTCAGGTCGACATTTGTAGTGATTATTGAGATTACACAATGAACAAAAAAAAATTAATAAATTTATTTGTAAAAATAAATAATAATAATTGTAGGTTCATTTTGATTTGACTAAAAAAAAATTCGAATGACTACTATTAAAATACTATTATTTTTTATACTAACCGTAAGTCCGTCATAACCAAATAGCCAATACTATTATCAGAAACAACAGTTACAATTACCAGCTAATAAGTCATAATTACCGTCATCATCAACAATAACAATAGTAGAAATAATAATAATAATAATCATGATATATGATGTATGATGTATGATATTGGATTTAATTATTTGCTCAACAGTGCATGAAGCAGGTGTAATAAAATGTGAGGCCTATAAATGATCCCTTATGAGAAGCAAGTAGAGTTGGAATTTGTAGGAGATAATAAAAGTTACACAGGATGTATAAAATGCACCCAGCAGTTCAAGTTTCAGTTTCAATTTGGTGTTGTTACTTCCTAAAGGAATAACTAACTCTTATTAAAATTAAGGGGATACATGGATCAGAGGGATTCAGCTAAGCCATCTTTTGTTTACTATAAAACAAATGTTGAAACAATCTTTGTAACATTTTCTAATAGACCTCCCCAAATGTCCTGACCTATAAAAGGTGAGTGAACTATGACCTCCATGGGGGATCATCACAAAAGCAAACAAGTATTAGTGAATTAAAAACCCACAAAAATTAAATAAATAAAAACAATTGGAAGCACTATTCCACCAGTTTTACACATGATGAATTTATCTCGTATAAACGTGCATCAGCCTGTAAAGGGTAAATCCCAAATAAGAACTAAATTGGGGGGGGGGTTAACCTGCACTATCTTCCTTCTCCCTATCTAAAAACAATGTCACTGTTTTACACTGCAGCTCCTTCCCCTTATGTTTTTTCTTTCTTTCTTTCTTTTTTTTTGCATTTAAAAGTTTCTAGATGGGTACGAATACCACGTTGCCTCAGGGGGAAATAGCGACCAGATTAGGTTTTCTTTTCAAGGCCTGTGGCATTAGTTGCTGCTAATCCGAATTGGGCTAATTGCTTTCCCAACATCAGCCTATCCCGTTTTAGTTTTTTTTTTTACAGACTTCCACACAATCCAGACCATACTTTACAAAACCGAAAAAAAATATACATGAAAAATATTTTATAAAAGAGCTGATAAAGATGGCATACTGGGCATGCGAGTGAAGGTTGTAAAAAAAATAACAAAAATAAAAATATCTGAAGACGAATTAGCTCTTGGAGCGGATTTACAGCTTAACCAAAGAAATCAATAACCTACTGGAGGTATTGTTTCCAAAGAAAACTACTTGACACACTCATCGGGGAATCGGTCTTTTCAGCGAGGGCAGGTTAGGTTGGTGTGAATTTTTGACAGCTGCAGTCTGTGACAAATGAGTGGCAATAACATTTGCACTACAAAGGTAGGCTATAACCACAATACATGGGATGGAGGCTGTTTTTTTTTTTTATTGCAATTGAGATCGCATTTCTAACATTTAATTGAACGAGATCTTGTATGTTTATCAGCAAACCTATTTACACAATTGAGCTCAGCTTAAGTGTCCCAATCAGAAAATGAAATACTCTATTACTTATGACGTTTGGCTGTGGTTTAGGTGCCACAGCTCTGATGCAGCTGCTGTCTAAGCCGACGTGCACTTGCTGACTGACATGAGGATGCATATAGTTTAGTAAACACTGCAGGAGTTCAGACTCCTCGTTAGTCCGGTTATCAACTACCTATTGTACTATTTTAGTGTTAAGTTTAATTCAAGTGCATTTACAAGAACATAATTTCCCTCCATTAAGCTCTATAAAAAAAGTTATTTCTGAATATTAATGATCAATGTTGTTTGAAAGTTTGACTCCACCTTCAGGTTTACAGTAAATCATAACCAACACGAGGTCCCCTCATTGCACAAACTCCTATCGGGTGGGGGTGACTGGTTGGGAGTTGTCTAATGTTTGTGGTCTAATGCATGTCTAATAGGGGGGTCCTTGACGTGAAAATGTTTGGGAACCCCCCTTAGCTGATATAAGCTGCGGCCATTCATGGTAGGCCTATAGGCTGAGCCACCAGTCTAAGTGAGTAGAAACAATGCAGGAAGGAGAAACAGATGAATGTGCTCGTTTAGTTTACGGGTTGTTTGATGAAGGAGTATTGGCCAAAGTGTTGTTCCTCACTGCGGGACCCTCGGTGACAGTTTGAGCCGGTCCTCTCAGCTCATTATCTCGCCGGCCCACTGAGGGCCCCATTCAAGCCGGGCAGTCCCTCTTTCTGTCTCTCCCCCATTCCTCCCTCCTTCTCCCTCCCTGCCTCTCACCCTCTCTCTCTCTCTCTGGCAGCGTCGTTTGTCTACTCATTGAACCCATAGTCAGGAATGCGATGGTTGTTAGGGAGCCCTCTTTCACCTCCGAAGTGTTTTATTGATGAGCTCTGACTTCTCCTACTTTTTCACATGTCAAAGAAAGTCAAGTGTAGGCCTCCATGACTTCATTTCATGGCCTCCCATCCAAAAAAAAAGAAGCAATTTCTCTCCCCTCCCCCTGCTTATGCCTATCCCTCCACTCTCTCTCGCTCTCTCTCGCTCTCTCTCGTTGCCCTTTCATGCACCCCCTTTTCTGCTTTAGTTTGGCTTCCACATCCATACAACCCTCATTCTCTTCCCTTCGGTTCTCCTCCTTTTGGAGTGAGCGACGGGGCTCCTCAGTGCTGAGACTGGTGCTGCCCAAAGCTCCGAGTGTATGCTCAAACACGGGCGCAGAGGGGTTGCTTTTGGGTGCGTTGAGGTGTGCGTTAATAGCCAGTCATTCAACCAGCGCAGTTTGGGAGCGTGTGGCCATGGCTACACAGTCATTTGCTTTACTTTATTTACGCGTGCTATTTGCTGTCAGGTCGCAGGAGTGACGTCGCCGTGCCTCGCAAATGTGTCCATAAAAAGCACCGGAGCTTGCCTAAAGGCTGCGCTCTTTACGCATGGTGTTCTTGTTGACAGGAGGGGTAAGGCTATTCAGGGGAAGTTGATACCCAAAAGAATCAACAAAAGCACGTGGTGATTTTTGATTGTTTTTAGTGAGGGAGGGCCGTGCCATTTTCAAATGCAAAAGATTTCCAAAGTATCCTCTCATTTGGAGCGTTTTGTTAAAAAACACACACAACTTTCACAAACTCAGCTGCACTTTGCAGCACCAGAGGGCTCCTTCTCAGGGATGTTTTGGGGGCTTCAATTTCCTATTTTAGAGCAATATAGTTTTAATTCTGTTTGCTTTAAATTCAATAAGAAAGCAAAGCTAATGCAAGTTATTTGAACATTTTGTATTTTATCAAAGGGAACATTGTTGTCAGTGATCATAACCACCTGCAGATCTACACGTGAATGCAAAAAAACAAAAACAAACACAAAACCTGTCTCAACAAAACATCATTATAACATGCGTCTATATAACATTAATAGCATCTGTAGAGCATCGGCTGCTTCATAAAAAGCACGCTGCAGCTCTTTGTAATTTTCATTTGGTGTTATGAGCTCCAGCGTTCACGTGTGCTGCTGCTCCACTGCTACTTTCCGTCCCCCTTGCAGCACTAGTTAGCCTCAGGTTGGAGCTGCCTAAGATTCCCTGCTCACCCAATTCAGCCTGGAAGAATAGAGCCTTCCGACCAATGGGCATTTCCGAGGCAGTTGCTTTGCAATAGGGCAATATTCAGCAAAGAGAGCGCAGGGTATTTGCATGCGTGGGCTGATTAGTGGGTTGGGAAGACTCTCTCTCTCTCTCTCTCTCTCTCTCTCTCTCTCTCTCTCTCTCTCTCTCT
Organism: Perca fluviatilis; assembly: GCF_010015445.1. Taxonomy (NCBI): domain Eukaryota; kingdom Metazoa; phylum Chordata; class Actinopteri; order Perciformes; family Percidae; genus Perca; species Perca fluviatilis. Next base: position 29,383,112 of record NC_053114.1, read on the forward strand.
CTCTCTCTCTCTATCTCTCTCTCTCTCTCTCTCGCTCTCTCTCTCGTTGTCGCTGTCGCTATGGCTCGGCCCCGTTTCCCGCTTTGGCTGTGGTGCAGGGGGAAGTGTTTATATGGGGGATGATGACAGAGGTCGGGTCGCGCTAATGGGCCAGTGAAGAACGGCGGAGGGAGGCGAGGCGAGGCGCACACAGCAGACCAGGAACACATACATTAATACACTTGTTCCATCACCAATCAGCATAGGTGTGTTCATTCTCTTACCCCCACCTCCTTCTACCACCACCACCACCACCACTCTCCCTCCCTCCCTCCTTCCCTCCCTCCCCTTTTCTCTCTCTCTCTCTCTCTCTCTTTCTCTTCCCCACTCTCCCTCTTTCCGACTCTCTCATTCGCTCTCTCACACGCCAGCGCACATCCTCGCCAAACTCCGTGCGTCCTGACATCTGAGTTCACTGTCAATCTCTGTCCCCTTCGCAGGGATATCCCCTCCGTCTCCGCCGAAGACCACTGGAAACTAATTTTTCCTCTTCTAAACTTCCCGAGAAAGACTGATCCTGGTCGGCTTTTTTTGCTCTTTCTGTGGTGTGGAGAACTAGGCTGTAGCCTATAGTTTACCAAGGACTTTGACAACGACGCAGGATGCCCCAAAAAGGTAAGATCCTGACTTAAAGTTTGTCTGTTCTGTTTAATTATTATTATTATTATTATTATTATTATTATTATTATTATTTTATCATTAATTATTATATTCATTAGTTATTATATTCATTAGTTATTATATTCATTAGTTATTATATTCATTAGTGTTGTGTATTATTATTGTTATTATAATTATTATTATTATTATTATTATTATAGGTGAATTATTCTCGGCTGTAGGTTGAGGTTCAGCGGTGAGGTTGTGGGTGTTTTATCGTTTAGACTGTGCAGCCTGTCTTCTGACTGGACTCTCAAAAGTGCGAACAGCCTTTAGCGCCTCTGTCTGCTTTATCTGCTCGGTTTTGTTGGGGTGTTTAGGCCTACGGATAGCTTACCGCTTATTTATGACAGTAAAGAGTAAAAAGTCACGTTGGGCCAGGACAGTGATCATCGTGGAGAATGGGGCGCAATGACCCGTTGAGGAAAGGTGTCAGATTGATTCATGCAGGCGAGTCACCCAAGCGCCTTCTACAAAAAAAAAAAAAAAAAATGAAGCACTTGGAGAGGAGGCCAGTGTTAGCGTGTTAGTGTGCAACTTTCCCCATTTGTTCTTAGCTGTTTCCCTTAATGGCAGCGAGTTAAACTACTTGAACATTTTAGCAGTTCGGCTGTGTAACATTTTAAAATAGTCAGACACTCTTTGACAGGCATATCAGCCTATAATAGTAGGCTAAATAATATTTTAAATACTTTCATACATGTAATAAAACACTAAATATGGATGCAAATTGCTGCTGCTTTTAAACAATGTTGTCAAACAGGTAGACAAATTAGTCAAACAAAACAGATGTATTCATTAACTGTAAGTATGCATTTTTATTTTCTAATTATGAAGTTAAATTGAGCATAATCCAGTTTAAAAATATAATAAAATAAAAAAAAGACGTATAGCAAAAACATACTAGTATATGGCACAATGCTATGTTACCATACACTATAATTGTTGATCCTTTGAGTTGTGGTTAAAGCTGTTGGTACATGCATGGTAATAACTAATTCACTAACTCTTCTGTAATCTGTAGCCTAACACATTTTTAAAGTGATGTTGCGTATTTTAATACAGGCTATATATTTTCTGTTAGCCTGCAACTTGCACCGGGGCCGTTATATTGAAGGCCTACATACACTATTTCTGCATATGAATGTTGTGAGCGCGGCCACAATAAAACATGTTGAATTAGGACATTGTTTTTACGGATTACAAAAGGAAAAGAAATGCAGATTAGATCGTAGTTAACCTCGGAAACAACAACGTTTGAGCTTTCGACCTTAAATAAATGATTAACCACTTGGACCTTACAAGGCTAAAAGCTACTGAGTGCAGTGCATTCTCAGGCTGGTCAGGCTTAAATAGGCTGCTTTTTATTTTATTTATATTATTATTCCACCTTAAATCATGACATTAGGCCAATGACAATAATAATGCCTGAATTAGTAAGTGGTTGTTTTTTGGTAATTTCAGGTTATGCTAAATAGGCTAACTCAGGCTATGTGGGCCAGTGTGATGGAATCTGAATTTGATTAATGCAGCCTATTTGTTAAACATGAAAGAAAGCTACAATCTAAATGCAATGGCGGCCCTGCGTGCATCCCCACAAACTAGCATTGGACTAAACACAGCAGTTATAGACGTCGCTATCAGGCCATTTTGCTCTGCCCACAACACAACTTTGCATGGAGGGAGAAAACGAAAACTTCAGACTTCTCCCTCCCTGGCCCCCTTTTTATCTGTCCCCCCAGTCAATAGCTTCTTTAATGCATTTGTCTTTTCCAATTGAGCGCCCTACTGCGCTGTTGTGTCTTTAAACCCGCTTTACAACCCGCACCAGCAGCACGAACTAACCACCAAATATTTGTAACAAGAAATTACTTTTTCAATTTTTTTCTATAAAAGCAGGGCCAACAAAACACACATTCACGCACCAGCGGCACCGGGGTCACGGTCGTGTGTGTGTGTGTGTGTGTGTGCGCGCGTGTGTGTGTGAATGTGTTATGTGTGTGAGAGGGTGTGTGAATGGTCCCGGAGGGGGTGGATGCATGCCTCCGGCTCTTTGTATTAATCTGAACTTGTTGGTGTGTTTAGTGGGGAAGCTGTGTTTCTAGTCGCGGAGGCCGAGTTTTCGCCCCGGGTTTGAGACATACGGAGGCAGAAAAGGGGGTGCATTGTTGGGAGTCCAGCAGGCTTTGTACACCAGCTTTGTACCCCCTCCTGGTCTGGACTTTTACAGAGCAGTGAGGCGAGGCAGACAACGTGTGTCACTGTACAGTTTCCACGATAGACTCCACAAGAGGAGGGTTATCAAGTTTTAAAAAACCCAGAACAAAACTATTTGATTGCCTCTTGCTGAGGAGATGAGGGCTGATTGCTTTATAAGCCTTGGATGAAATAGTGCTGTTAAAGAGTTATAGGCCCAATATCACGGCCAGCTTGTTAGTTTGAATGCATTTTGAGTGCTGTAGGAAACATACCTAACAGAGATAATAATATTCATAAATAATCTTGTACCGCCTCAATTTTTTTATTTATTTGCTTGGCAGCAACATTTAGGTTAATTGTAAATGTAGGGCACAAATAAAGATACAGTAAGTGCATCAGTATAGCTGTGGCTGTGCTAATGTGTTGTTTTGCTTTGTCCTATAGGGAGACATTAAGTAGTGAAAACGGCAGATGATTGACTAAATTGTTATAGAGTGGACAGTCAACTCTGTTTCCAGGCAAGTTTAATTAAAATACATACATACACTGAGGATGTGAAAATTCATTATGCATCAATAATGTTTTAAGCACAAAGATCCGCAAACATTCTAATCGAACGATGAGATGAGAAACTTTATTTAAAAAAAAAAAATTTAAAAATGTTGCAAATAATTTGACAGTGAAAAAAAAAAGAAGTGCACATGATACTAACCAGCTTTGTTTTTTTCCTTGTGACGCGTAGAATACCACAACCAAGCCACGTGGGAGTCTGGCGTAGCCTCAATGATGCAGAACAGTAAGTTGTTTTCATATTTATTTAGTTTTTGAAACTTTTGATTACAACCGCAAGTTCTAATGTGGTTGAACACCCACTGACATTATGCACTGGTTGTTATAGCGCAATATCTTAAAAGAACACTTTATGTAGGAAATGTATGTGCAGGCATACATTTACATGCCTTTGAGGTGCAGGGGCGAAATATTCTCAGTTATTTGATGGCCGTTTCATTGCTGTTAATTTATTTTTTGCAGTGATAGGTAGAGAAGTTATTATTGAACAAGTTAATCACACGTCGTCCTTCTCCAGAGAGAGAGAGAGAGAGATATGGAGAGAGAGAGAGAGAGAGAGAGAGAGAGAGAGAGAGAGAGGGGGGTGGGGTTGAGAGGGAGACTTTTGTTTCTGCTTGAGTTGGTATTAAATAATTGCACAGCCGTCTGCATTAGCGTTAGAGCTGGCTGCCAGGCTGCATACTAGATTAGCTGCGTAGAGAAGAGCCCTGCATGAAACATGAGGAATAGCAATAATGTCTTATGTAGATTAGTCCATATTCTTCACGGACAGACAGCATGAACTAGAAAGAAAATGCTCATATTATAACCGCAGGCCTCACTGTTTGGTGCAGGCTGAATTTACAGCGGAAGATAAATATTAACAACCATATTGTCGTGGGTGCCAATCAAAAAACATGGTACATGAAGTTTCTTATAGGCCTTAAAGTGGCCTACATGAGTTGAATATCTGTCTTGTTCCTGGTGTGTGTTGAAACCAAAAAGGATAAACATGAAACATTTTCTCTCTTGCTGCTGGACAAGAGGTGTATGACATCTGTGATGAAGGTGTGTGGGATGATTTTATTTTATTATTCTCCATATACCTTGATGACGTGTCTGTGCTGTAATCTGTGCGCATTAGTGAAAACAAATGTTAGAATCCAGTGTTGGACAGCTGGATTGTTTGGTGTGATTCATAATTAAAGTGACCTGTGATGAAAACCCCAAATACCTGTACGAACTGCTTGCATTCGAGTCTTAATTTATAGCTACTGTGATTTTTAAAAAACATTATTTATGATTTTTTTTTTTTTTTTTTTTTTCTTGCCAGTGTTCCATTGTAAGAGCTGATGGGGCCTTATCAAAGCTGTGTACAATGCTTTGCAGAGGATTGATGATAATGGGATGCTCCCCTGGCTTGTGATGTCTGTTGCGAATTGCTGAGGACATATCATTGGGCCCGGCCCTTTGGGTTGTCTAAAGGTCGCGACGGCCTCGGTGGCTTTTGTGCTAATAACTCCTGGGTGTATGTGGTGGGGAGCGTCCAAATTGACACCATATGTTTTCCTATTAGTCGACTTGCAATAGAATACAAGGCGCATAATCAGCGCCAGCGGGCGAGATCGACTCTGGGCACTTGAGGGAATTGTGCCATGATTAAGACTTAACCTTAGGAGTGTTTGATTTGTATGTGATGTGCTTATCTGACGGGTTTTATCGATCCGGAGGATTTATATGATAGCTATAAATCAAAGGTGACGGAGCAGCCCACGAGAACCCGCAGAGCAGGACTACTTAATGCGAGTAGGCCAATTTCATCGTAAGAAGTCTATTAATTCCACTTAATCCTGGAATTACCAAAGAGCAGGATGGATGATAATGGATTTACTATCAATCAGATCCACGCTGGAAGATTATTACACATAGCGGCCAAAGGGATATGTTATTCCATTTAACAGGTTTATTTTCACTTAGCTGTAGCCTACACAGCCCCCCCCCCCCTTTGATAATTTAGCCTATATAAAATTAAGTCTGCAGTTTAAACCAGAGTCCTGTGACATATTTCAGAGTAAAGACGCCTACCGATTGCACACAACAGGACTGCAGTGGCTGTGAGCATTTGTTGTCAAATACAAACAAGGGGGGGAAAAAACTGCATGTCACTTTTAATATGTTAAGAATCCAGGCGCGCCCTCGTTTCTGTGACCGCGCGTAGCCCCTGGCCACCTTAAAACGAAGTCTCCCTCGGAGGGTAAACGAGTAGCGTCCAATTTTGTCTGAGTGATATCCAAATGCAGACAGAAAGGGTCGTTTTATCATGCTACTATTTGTCGTGACGATGCGATTTTCAAAAGCAGAGCGGTGTCATAAAGTGACATGCCTGCCACAAGTGCTCCAACTGATCTTTTCAATTAGCCTCCCATGCATGATCCGAGGCGACTTCCGCCTATTTCCAGAAATTAAGCTCAAACTTGACGTGCAGCTAGCTTTATTTTAAAGACAAATGTCAGGCAGGCTCATCATATTTTCCCCCTCTTCTATATTTGGAGCTTATTTATTGCTAAGGAGCCTCTGCTCCCGGAGTCAATGTACCGGGCGGCAGCGCAGGGGAAGGGAGCGGAGAAACAGAGAGCAGCTCAGGCACTCCGGGGAGTCAGCTCTCCCATTTGGCTTCAGGTTTGCCGGTTTATTCTGTGCTTTAGAGAAATACCATAGAATCATTTAGGAATAATTTCCAAAAAGCAATCTTTTTTTTTTTTTAGACAATAACCAATCATGAAACATGTTGTTTTAGAGCTAGTATGTGGTGTCTGTCTTATTGATGCGTAATTATTGTGTGTTTTGAAGGACTAATGGTAGAAGGAAGTTGTCGATTTAAAGTCACTTTCGGAAAAAAGCGATGCTTTTGAATGATGGCTAATTTAACACATTATTTCAGGTCTAGTATTTTATGTGATTTTCGGTGCTGCTGGTTATTATTTTGAGGATAGCTTATGAGTGAGGCGCTGGTGTTGTTGATGCGCAGCTGCATGAGTGGATGGATACCGGTGCGCCTGTTTTAATACCGAAGTTGCTGGTTTGCTAAAAGGTTGCTGGAGTTTCCTCGGGGTAAAAGACCGACTGAGTTGATCATATATTATATGAAAATACCCATATTGAGATGTTATGATTTAGTTTATGTGAGGCTTTTGTCGTTTAATCCATGTTCTGCACGTTACTGAATAACTGCGCAATGTTTGTCTACAGAGGAGAATGTACCGAGCGGTGTAACCGTTTCTTAAAACTATTGTTTTATCAGTGCACTAAGGTTTTAATTTTTTTTTTTTGAAAAAGAAAAATGACATTTCATGTTTGAAATCAACAGCAATAAATCCTCTGTACATATGCAGTCTTCGTGTTTCATCTTTAACTCGGCTATCCTGAGCGCGCTTAAACCATTCTCCTCTCCATTAAATGAAACTCATTTGCTTTATCACCTATGTTTTGAGTTCTAATACGATGGGATGACTGATGCTTTTGTCTCCACGTAGGTCACAGTGGCGTAAACCAGCTTGGTGGTGTGTTTGTTAATGGTAGACCGCTGCCGGATTCCACCAGGCAGAAAATAGTTGAACTTGCTCACAGTGGTGCTCGACCCTGCGACATCTCCAGGATACTGCAGGTGACAATCACACTCCTTTTTGATCAGAAAACAGATTTTATGCATACTTTGTTTTCAATGGACAGAGACTGCTTTTATTTAAGCAAACTATGAAAGACATAACGGTATGCTTTTCACATTAAATCCATGTTTCCTGTAGCCTAAACGATGCATGTTATGGTTGTTTTTAAGTAAGTAAAATTATTATTTACTAGTTACATCTTTCCGTTTATTGGAAATGTAATAAGGCCGACAAAATGTGCCTTCTCTCATAAAGAAAACATATTTTGTAAGAAATGCCTAATATACAATTCAAGGCATATTTTTTGTGTTTATAGACCCATGATGAAGTCCAAGTGCTGGACAGTGAAAAGGTGATAATTATTTGACGTCATCTTAGAAATTCCGTTAATAGTCGTAAATAATGTATGTGAATTGTGTCTTTTGTTTTCTATACAGGTATCCAACGGCTGCGTAAGCAAGATCCTGGGCCGCTATTATGAAACTGGCTCCATAAGACCGAGAGCAATAGGCGGCAGCAAGCCCAGGGTTGCCACTCCAGAGGTGGTCGCGAAAATCGCGCAGTACAAGCGGGAGTGTCCGTCTATCTTCGCGTGGGAGATCCGTGACAGACTTCTGTCGGAAGGGATCTGCACCAACGACAATATACCCAGTGTAAGTGCACTGACTGTAAGTTATGTGCATGATTTAATTTGCCACATGAAATGACTTTTTTTTCTCATGCAGTGGAGGAAAAGGAGATGGGCAACTAACCATTCAGTGTTATTAAATACACTGTGTGCGGCGCGCATTATGTGATCACCCAAACATACAGTCAATTAGAAGGAGCTCCCAGTCCATTTGTGCGCTTTACAGGAACATCTTCCTGTGCACATTTATTATGATTTTAAGGTGTGTGTGTATTTGTAGAAACAAGCTGATATGGTGCTCCATCTAATCTTTACTTTTATCATATGTAATTTGTCATTCAGGTGTCATCGATTAACAGAGTCCTCCGCAACCTGGCTAGTGAAAAGCAACAGATGGGCGCAGATGGCATGTATGACAAGCTGAGAATGCTCAACGGTCAGACAGGAACTTGGGGGACCCGGCCCGGCTGGTACCCCGGAACATCAGTGCCAGGGCAGCCCAACCAAGGTGAGCCTCATTATCACATAGTGGCAATAAAGACACCTTGACGCATGCACGTTTGTATAAAAAAATAAATAAAAAAGGATACAGCCGGTCGCTCAGGCTCAGTAACATGTATGGTCAATCACAAAAAAATATTTTGAAGGTGATAAATTAGGATAACTGGGAACTCATACACATAAATTGTCATTTTTGAGTATGAATAGTTTTAGAGTTTACTATTCCAGTGGTTCCGGTCTACGACCCTGTTTGCAGGAAGGTATAGTATTGGCATGCTTTGATGCCCTGAAAAAGATTCCCAATTAAGACTAGTCGATTAGAGGAAGCCATAGGCCATGCATGCAGGCTGAATGCCTCCACTGTCCCAGACATGGATGTGCGTGACAGCGGCTTGTCCTTTCAGCAGAGGTGTCCACCCAACAGCCTGCATTTTCCTCCCCTCCTGATGGGGAGCAGAGCCGGAGAGCTGTGTGCTGGGATATTAGTACAAAGGAATGTTTTCCTTCACACGCAATGATTGGTTATGGGAACGGTCCGCACTACGTGTAATTGCTCATTAGAGAGGGCTTTGTCTCTCATTATGGCAACATGCAGGAGTGTGGAGATGGTAAGGCTGCTGTGGAAATGTTCCACTTGAGAGGGTTTCCTGTCGGCCTACTGCAGGCCAAACACATTTTCTTATTGGAAGCACCACCTTAACGCTTACGCTGCTTCTTAAATATGCATTCATCAAACAAGTCTTAACGATGAAGCACTGAGTCTTCATTCAGTGGTGGCAAATAATAATTAGCATTTGTGTGATGACCATTTGGTCACGTGGGGCTGGTATCAACAAGCAGGAAAGCGGAAACGAACAAATAAACAGCTAGCCTAAATGATTAACTTTATTTTGGAATCATAATATTATTATTATTATTATTATTATTATTATTATTATTATTATTATCATTATTATTATTATTATTTTACACAAGTAATATCCTACCTTTTTAGTTTTTACTGTGGTCACAGGTTATATTAATCATTATCATTATATTTATTATGATAACATTATGATAACACCAGAAATAACACTACTAACAATAATAATAATGATAATAATAATAATAATAATGATAATAATAGGTTAGTTATTGTGTTTTTAATTCAATTACTTTTTAAGTGAAGCAATTGTCTCAGGGGAACGAAAATATGTTCTCCATCCGACAGCCGAGTAAGCAGATATAATGGCTACATGGAGAGTGACAGGGCCCCTGAAGAAGACAACTCTATCCAAAAAGGAACGAATAAAAACTCCTCACCGATTTTGTCTTTTATCTCTTTCTCATTCGCTGGCTATATGGCTCTAAATCCCGTCTATAGGATTTAGTCTCTCACTTTCTCTTTCAGTTCTAAGCGGTTTCTCAAGAGTGTTTTGATCCGGTCTCAGCAGCTGAAAGGTGCCGCAATTGGTTCGGTATCTCTTTTTTGCTGCTTTTCCGCCTCACTGGCCGAGACATCGTGATACTAAAGAATGAGTTTATTTCCCAGCGCTTTTATAAAGAAAACAAATCCCATCCTAGCGTCAGTGGGTCTGGCAGACGGATAAAAGCTGCACATTCACTCCTTTTTATGGATTATCCAGAGTGAAGAAACAAATAGCGCGGATACAAACTATTGGCCTGTAGAAGACTACTTTTGTCTATTTTGCAGCGCGGGAAATTGTCAAAAAAAACAACCAAAAAAACATGTCGCATCAGGTTTTCTTCCAGTGAACCAAGACGTTCACATTTAGACACACTAAATATGTTTTCAGGCCTACAGCAAACATGTACAATTGCCTGTGAGCAAACGTGCAACTTAGCTTGAACTCACATGATGGAAATGTTTTAAAAAAAAGAATTTAAAACTACATCAAGACAATACAAGACAAAAGAAAGTTTGCCCACACAAACTTAACTTTTTGGGGTGTGCATGTAACCCCTTTTTAGAGAGCACAGAAGCCTAGTGCATGGCTACTGCACCTGCTCCCACCGTGCAACAACCTCTTGTCCTTGAGCAAGGCACTACTCACTAACTAGCCAATCCGGTTGAAACATAAACACAATATGCATACAAAAAGCTGAATTCCTCTTCATGAGTTCAACCCACGGCTCCAAACAAACATCCGTGAGATATTACATAAACCACCCTCTTATCAGCGCACCCCTGCTTACTTTCGCATTAACTTCTCGGTGTGATAATGATGTCCAACAACAAGACAGACATTAGTCGATAAGCCTCGCCCTGCAACTGAATAGATTGGCCTTATTTTGGTTGTTCAGGGGGTTGCATGCTCTCTCCTCACTCATTTGTTTCCAATTGAAGACAGAAATCCTGACTGGCGTGTAGCTGGCCGGGGGACGTGATTAATGATGGTAGTGGATAAGGGTTAACACACTGGACTCAAAGCTCTGTTGACTGGGATCCTCGTGCGCACAATGCCAAAGTACTATAGCCTGTGCGCCTCCAGAGAGAGAGGATCCTTTTGTCATCTCCTCCAATAGCCCCCCTCCCATATATTACACCCACCGAGGGCTCACTGCTCGTCCCTGGCTGTGTCCATAGTTTAATGGTTTCCCTTACTCCTGAAGGCATTGTATCATTCTGAAAAGCGTCTTCTCCTATTCAAAAGTTGGTGGTCACCTCAATGGCTATGCCAACGCCCATATGGGAACGGCCATTGAGGCATTGCTCTGCCCTAAAAAAAGGGGGCTAGAGAGTTTGGGGTTTTAATACATTTCATAGGCTCTGAAAAGAGGCTCGCCACATCTTGTCACATTTCTCTTAACCTTTAGAGAACACACGCCATTGTTGGGAAGCGATAAGTACGCGGAGCCTTTTCCCTCGCCAGCCTGTTTTTCCCACAATATTTTATAAACAGTTTAACCGCGGAGCCTTTTTCACATTGTTCCTTTTCACGCAGGCAGTCGTCTGTAATCTGGCAACATTAAGAAGAATGCAATGATTCCTCTGATTTTGAATTTAATCAGCCATGATATGGGCTCCTCGCTCTGTACAATTAGCTGTAGGCTAGGCCAATACAACACGAGACCCGCAAATTAATTATTCAATTAGCTTAATTGAATGTATATTTCCATCTTGCATTTTTTTTTTTTTTTGCAGATGGCTGCCAACAACAAGACGGCGCAGGAGAAAACACAAACTCCATCAGCTCGAACGGGGAGGATTCAGAGGAGACACAGATGCGACTGCAGCTCAAGAGGAAACTCCAGAGAAACCGCACGTCCTTCACACAGGAGCAGATCGAAGCACTGGAAAAAGGTCGAGCAATCAGCGATCCACCTTATTCATTTATAACAACATACCATTTTTTTCTTTACGAAATGTTATTGTAATTTGTGAAATATACCTCCATACGTTTCTGGTTGTCTCATGTGAATTGAGCTTCATTATATATATATATATATATATATATATATATATATAATAACCGAATAACATGGCTGTCCGACATGGCACAACGCTTAGTCCATAGTTTCGTATTAAGGCACTTGACATACGTTTTATTCAACTAATAGCCCTGGAAAAATTTAATTAGCCTCGACCTAATGTATTACGTATTAACTAACACTTTTGTTGTACGATTTTTTTCATTGCAGAATTTGAAAGAACTCATTATCCAGATGTTTTCGCACGAGAGAGACTAGCAGCGAAAATCGACCTGCCCGAAGCAAGAATACAAGTAAGTGATCAGAAGTTGTTTTTACTGTAATTAAAAAAAAAAAAAAAATTCAACAGATGTGTAATAGTTTTTAAAAGTTGCAACAACAACAAAAAAAGTGCATGTAAGAAAACTAACAAGCAGCTTTCATTGCAGGTATGGTTCTCAAATAGAAGAGCAAAGTGGAGGCGAGAGGAGAAGCTGCGGAACCAGCGCCGGCAGGCCAACAACTCCTCCAGTCACATTCCCATCAGCAGCAGCTTTAGCACCAGCGTCTACCAGGCCATCCCACAGCCCACTACACCGGGTAGGTCCACCACAGCAACACTTACAGGATACCCCCGCCCCCTAAAATAATATTAAAATAGAATTGGTTGACTATAGTATTGCACAAATGCTGCATAGATTATTAATGTGTTACTAGTCACATTGCATTATTACTGTAATGATGTAAACAACACATTTAAATGCCATTGGGTTCAAGTCAGACAGGGGCCATGTGAAATATTACTGAATATTATTATGTGACAGCCACGTTCAGATTAATATAAAAGGGGAAAAGAGGCCTCGAAGGCTGTGCGCTCTAGTTCACATGAAGAAGCACCGGTGGTTTCCTTTTGATGGATGATTGAGCAAAACTTCTCAGCTGACTATCTGTGTAATTACCGAATCAGGCACGAGGGCACACCGGCAGAGCTAAAGCTCATGCTCACAAGTCAATCACCTGAGACACACACTGTTCAGTATGTGTCCGAGCCTGTCAAATAAGGCGTCACCTCACGCATGTACTACTTAACGCTAATGAGACGGTCTCTCACACTAGAAGACCGTGTGTGTGTGAGATTTCAGCAGGTTTTAAACACTTTTTTTTTTTCTTCATTCACAGTGTCTTTCACCTCAGGGTCAATGCTGGGTAGACCTGACTCTGCACTCGCAAACACCTACAGTGCGTTGCCCCCCATGCCCAGCTTTACCATGGCGAACAATCTACCTATGCAAGTAAGTAAAAGACTAATGCTCACTAGTCAATTATATCAAAGATATACCTTTTATCTGATATTTTATGTATATGATTTAAGGGTGGAATCAATAACACCATGAGTAATTTAAATTGTTTCCTGCCCAAACAAAAAAATTTAGAGGATAGCTTTCTCAGAGAACTAAAATTATAAATTAAATCAAGACACTGCCTTACAGTATTACAGACTACAACTATGGTTGGCTAAGCTAATGTAACATTCTCTCCCCCCATCTATAGCCCAGCCAGACCTCCTCTTATTCCTGCATGCTGCCTACCAGTCCGCCTGTGAACGGGCGGAGCTACGACACATACACGCCCCCTCATATGCAGGCACATATGAACAGCCAATCAATGACCACTTCTGGTACCACCTCAACAGGTAGGCAGACAGTTCATTGTTTACCAACATGCTTGGGAATTAATCATAAACAGTGCACTCTTTGACATATCTGCCACCTTTCCTGTAAATAAGGGGGTACTACATAGCCATCTTTGATTCATGATCTGTTGCAGCAACTTACCTTTTCCCCTCCATCTATCTGAGAAACTTCATGGTTTAAACGGATCAATATCTCTACATTCCACATCATTTTCCTTCTGCAGTCGCATTAAGCTCATTTCAAGCAACTCTAAGCCCTCCCCCCACCCCAAAAAAACAACCCCATTTTTTTTTCCCCCACTAAAATTGTTTTTTTTTTTCAACCACATTTATTTTTTTTTTTGAGTTAATCATGCATAACCACATTTCCTCTGTGCTAAATTGCTAATTAATTTGATTAATTTGCTGTTCTACTCTCTCTGTTTAAATGCCATTGCCAAAGCCTCAATTTATCGAGCTTGCAAGCCTTTTACTGTGCAACCATGTGCAGAGCATTGTGACTCACTGCGGCTCCACTACTCGGCTACCTATTTACAAGTGTTTAAAGCACAATGCTCTGTGCCATTAGCTGTCACACTAACTGTGCATGGTGCATCCACTCATCTAATTTAACGTGTTGACTTCTGTTTATATTTTATTTTTGTTTGACTTTTTTTTTTTTTACTGACATCTTTCTCTTTTTGTCTCTGCAGGACTCATCTCTCCTGGAGTGTCTGTCCCTGTCCAAGTACCAGGGAGCGAGCCTGACATGTCTCAGTACTGGTCAAGACTACAGTAGAGAGAAGAGCTACTTCACCCTGTAACCACCCACTCCACCATCGCCCTCCGGCAGTGCTCCTCACACATACACGGCACAGGAGAGTAGAGAAGGCGAGAGAGGGTTGTGAAGAGGCAAAGGACAGGAGAGGAAAGGAGGAAAGAGAGAGAGAGAGACTCTGGGAGAGCCTTGGGACGTCTGGGCTTTGTGTTTCCAGTGGGACTGTGTGCTGTTCTGTAGCTCTAGGCACATTCAAACGAGGACTTGGAAGAGAGAACAACGATGGAAAGAGAAAAACAATGGACCTCTGTAAAGTGCCCGGTGTTACATTTTTATGGAACAAAAACTTATCTTTTTTTTTTTTTTTGTCTATTTCCAACTTCAGTCATTGTTTCCTTTTTCTCTGGTGTGTTAGTAAATGGCCATTTGTATGTTAATATGAAAAACCAAGATCAAGTACTGATAGATGGACTGCTAGAAAACCATGTTGGTCTTGTGTTTGTTTGAGAGAGGAGAAGCTGAGAGATTCTGCCATGACTATCTTTTGATCTGCTTATATCGAGACTTTCTACCAGCCTTTGCATGGTCTCTGGACGCTGTTGCATATCATTAAAGACGAAAAGCTGGAGGGAAGACTCTTACTGTGTCAAAAAAAAACAACAACAACTATTTATTGGTCTTACTTCTTACGAATGGATATTTAGCAGAGGAAACTCGATCCACCCACTGACGCTGTGGTCTTGACTCCCCTGACGTGGGCCTGTTTGCCGGCTTATTAAACACGGATCACTATCATCAGCTCAAAGTGTGCAAAGACGGCGCAACATGCGACACAACCTTGGACCTCTTGCTTCGGTGGTTGGATTGACTCTAGATTACCACGAAGAACATTAAATGTGGAAAACAGGTGTAAAAGAAAACCTGTAGTCTGTAAATGGTAGACTGCGTCTTCGATATAATCCAGTTTGTTTGTCAAAAATGTAAAGTACTTGTCTTCCCTAGAAATCTTTTCTCCAAAAAGATTTCACCAATAAAGGTTGATTTCATTTATATCCCCGAGAATATTCTATAAATGTTCCATGCATCATGAAATAAATTTCTTTAGGGTCAGGTACAATTTGTCTCTTAGGTATAGTTGTATTATAGTGTCCTATGGTCAAAAAAAAAAAAAAAAAAAATTGTGCAACTAGAAATATTTAATTCCTATAATTATGATTAAACATTGCTTGACAGAGTTTTAAACTTAAGTGTTTGGCAGTTGTTTACAAGTACATATCAGATTTAATCATTGTTGATTGTAAAACAGACCAAAGCCTTTGTATTTCATCTAGTACACAATGTTTTTTTTTAATTTTTTTTTTTGTGTTGCAAAATTTTGTAAACACGTTCTGTTCGATTCTGTTCGATTACATTGGCTTCGAGTTCGTAAGACTGCAGTCGAACCCCGCAGTCCTTATTTATAATTGAAGACCATGGGAGGGTTTTTCTAGCATCATCTGTCATGCTCTTTTGAGTTTTGCATTTTTATTTCGGTGTGTACGTAGAACATGGACACACACTGGGTTTACGTCTGAGCAATGCTTCTGAGATAAAACGTCTACACGCTGTCTCTTAAATATTTCAATTTAATTTTATTTAAAATGGAGCTTTCTAAATGTATTTTGTGAAAACTATAAAACATTTTGTACAGTAAAATTGTGTCTTAAAGAAAGCCTTTTGCCTGTTCAATGCTGTGTCTTATACAGTGTCAATCTTTACTGAGCAAGTAGAGTAAAAAAAAATGTTGTCATAATGCATCATAGCTGCAAATTTAAACAAATATAAATGCTGACAAATGCCAGTGTAAGGGCTTGTAATGCACACACATGCAACACTTCCAATTCCCACCAAGCAAAAGTTGTCCAAAAATAACAAACGTCTCTTGATTTATGGGCTGAACCAAGTCGACACGGACCACACAGCACAACACCGCTGCACAATGAGAAAGGTCAAGCAATTCACCATCACTGGCTCTTGTTGTAGTAGAGTTACGGTGGTATGAAAAAAAAAATACAGAACCAATGAGGATGAGAGCAGAGAAGAGAGGAAAAAAAAAAGTCATGGAATAAAGCAGTCAGTGCCTAGAGCGAGGCAAAGGAGCGATTGTGTGGCAGAGTGAGTTATTTTGCTTCACTTGCTGCCTCAGCAGGGGGGTTGTGTCTGTGTGGATTTGAGGGGGTGTGTTGGCGAGAAAGAGAGAGCATCTAAAAGGAAAAGATGTCCAGAAGAGTGAGGTCAGGTAACATTCACACAGCATGTAACAGCACCAAATATCTTGCTAAACTGATTAATTGAATTTACACGTCTCACTCAATATTTAATAGTCCCATCAGAACTTAGAGGATTGGAGGTTAATCAGATTTTTAAGAGGATTCTTTCCTTTCTGGTGGCTAATGCAATTTCTCTATTCATTTAATCCAGTTTATCACACAGACGGAGGAATATTGTTTTGAGAGCTCAGGGAGGGGAAGGGGGAACAGGCAGAGGAGGAACATTAATAATTGCAGAGAGAGAATAAAAGAGAGATTCAAAATGCAAGAAAGACTGCAATTAGTGGAGGTCTAAATAATACACGGCTCCGGGATAAAAAGGTTTAAATGTAATTCTCGCTCGGAAACAAAGTCAGACAATATAAGTTCCTGGAAAAGTTCCTGAGAACTTTGTGCTCTTTGAGCTGTTTTTTTAATTAGACAACAATTCTGACCTGGAAATCTGAATTCCCACAGCAGCGAACAGAAGCTGAGACTCTCCTGTTTAGTGTCAGCAGTTAAGCTCTGTGCTCTGTGTGTGTGTGTGCTTTAAGCAAACACAAATTAACATTTCCCTCCTCATTGGAAATACAATACATAATAGTCAAGCTTTGTGCATTTTGGAAACTGTATTTGGCCGACAGGGTAACCTCATGTTTGAAGATACGTCTGCTTTAATAAAACAAAAGTGGCAGCGAGATATCCAGTGTGGAAAAAATGTACTGTCCCACATTGTGTTACTTGAATAGTGACGGCTGTTCAATAATAGCATCCATAAGACCTCAGCTATAGCTGCTGTAGGAAAACAACTATGGCTTTGGATAGGAATCAATAGGACATGAGCGGCAGCTGCCAAAAGACACAATTATAAAAGCTTTATTCTCAACACTCGGCCCCACGGCTTCCTGTCTTTGCTGAAGGCCTAGTGAGGCTTTCAAGAAGTAGGTCTACTGAAATGTGCCAACAGCACTGAGTGTTTATCTTATGTTATTATTGCAGATTTCATTAATATTAAATGGAAACAAAAAAAGAAATGGCCTTATATGTAATACTGATATTCAAATACTTTATGATGTTATAAAACTTATAAAACAATAACATGCTACGTATAAACCATTACGGAGATTCAAGCAATAAGAAAGATTACGAATAAGAAATCAAACAATGTCTGGGTTGTCCTAAGTACAGTCTACTGTGTTTTTATTTATTTTTACTGTGGGGGGGTGAGGGCGTCTAAATAGCCTCATATGATCATTTATAAAAAAAAAAGAAATCCTCCTGAAGAGGAGAGAACACGTCCTCAAGCTGATTTTTCCAGGTATTGTGTTCAGAGGCTTAAATTAATTGACATTTCTTGTTACCCTAAATGACTTATTCATAGTTATTACAGAAGCATGTGTGACTAATCCTAACCCACAGTAGTGTCTAACCACGTACAACCAACTTTACCTGAGGGAAGAACACTACCAAATCCACCGTCAATCAGGTATAGGAAGTTATATTTTAAGTGTTTATTTTTAATCTTGATTAAAGTGCACAGCTACATATATAGCTATATTTATATGTAAATTGAATGTGCATAAAGACGAGCCGTGGTTTTAATGTGAGTACTGGGACCATGTACATAGAAATGCAAGAAACCCTCATTGTTTATAATGTGCATAGAAGAAACTGACATTATAAAACTTCGTTGAGGGTTTTAAAACTTAAATAATCCGCTTTCAGATCTGACTAAACAAAAAGTGAATCAGCACCATGGTGACATGGCAAGTGTAATAAACAACACAAACAAATGCCAAAATGAATTTGTTGTTCTTTAATCCTACCTTAAAAGTGTACCCTGAATATGCCAGCTTTTCGACAACCGTAACTTTTTTTTTTTTTTTAATCTTGACAACTCAAGCTTTCGTTCACCTGTATATAAGTGACCTGTGTATGTCATCTTTCTCTCTCTTATACACTGGATGTAAGAGCACTCCATTCATGCATGAAACTGTCAGGTAACACTACCCTCTCCCAACACGTGTTGCAGATGGTTACCATTACTGCCAGTTTTCACAGGCAAAATTATTCAAACTGGCATCAGCAGCAGACTGAGGAAAACAAAAATGAAACATTTAATTTTTCATGTTGTTTTTTCTCTGTTTCTCCATGTCACCATTTGACCTAATTTGTTCTTTTGGGCTTGTCATGGCAAAGCAGCTCATCCAGCAAACATGCCTGATGAGGTGTGAAGCCTGCACCCAAATCCAGCTTTCCTACCCTCTGCCCGTATCCCTGCTCAGCTCTCCAGCTTATTGGAAGTAGACGTCACTCACCGGCACAGTCTCAGGGTCAGATGGCGGCATCCCTAGTGAACCTGAAATCTGTGAGGCAGACCAGAGATCAGTCATTTATAACATGCTCACTTTACATCCTCACAGGTAGTCAACGTTCCCTTCAAAGCTGGTGTTGAGTGAATAAAAAATGAAGAGCATATGTTTTATACTTTGTATTTCTTTTCTTTTATTTACCTTAACAAAAGCACATTTCATTGCATTATCCAAGAAAATATTTTATTTTACTATTGTACATTGTGGAGCTAGTTAGGAGTGGCCACTTATGTGTGTACAGTACGCTCGGAGCTTGGGGGAAACAGCTAAATTATTTCATGTTTGTCATGAGTGAGAGTCTGTGAAGGCAAAAAAAAAAAGTATTATACTTTACTTGTAAGTGAAATCCCCAGAGAAAGGGAAACAACAAAAAACAAAAATGTACAACATCTTAAATAAGCCTTCCATCTAGTAATAGTCAATCTGCCAATCATATATCTTCATATAACATTTTGAAAATACCATAGGGCTCACATTTTTTTCAACTTACATTAGAAAAAAGCAAATTGTGTAAAACCTTGGCTTATTAAGCTAAATGAACTTCTCATGACAGCTTGGAATGTGCAAATATCAGCTGTCAGAGAAAAACACAGAGTGTACTTTAGGTTTATATAAAAAAGAAAATAGAAAATATAAGATGAAATGTGTCCGTTATGAGATGAGGTACTGGGGATGTTTAGATCTTCACCCCTGGCTGGGACAGTTGGCAGGTGGTAATGTCTGGCAGGGTTATCGAGGTTGACATAACGTGGGCGAGGGAACAACCTGGTTGCCACAGTAAAGAGGACAACGCCGCGGCGTTCCAGGTGTTGGTTGCCCATGGCTACTGTGTGGGAGCGCTAGAAGTCCAGGTGTTTGTTGCCGGAAGTGCCAGAGCCACAGCCCGAAGCCACCATGACCGCTCCGGCCAGCTCCCCCCTGCTCACACGACTCACCGTCTCAGACAAGTCTGGAGGCAAATGCATTCTCTACAGAAACCAGAGAGAGAGAGAGAGAGAGAGAGAGGAACACAGAGGGAGGACAGGAGGGGGGACAGAGTATTAGATCAGCTTGTATGGAGAAAAAAAGAAAACACTACAGTGGATCAACATACAGTAGACGGTACACTTCAGTGATGTTTATTCACAGAGAGCCATGTTGGGTTGAAATTGCATTAGTTGCTTCAGCACTCCCCTCAGCACTGGCAATGTAGAGTAAACCTGCTAGCGTGCTGCTAAATGCTTCAGAGAGCTTTAGGTCTGTTACAGCTCACAGGGAATGTGTGTCTTTTGAGAAGTTGTGTATGGGACACAACAGCATGCATTTATGAGGTGAGGTCAAAGAAAGTGTGTGTTCAGACACAAATGTGAATGCAAAATCTGGATGTGTTTGCACTTGTGTTGATTTGCTGAGTTGGTAACACAACTGATTATGTTCAGCTAATACCAGAGTCATTAGAATCAAGACCTTTAGCTGTTTCGTAGCTTATCTATGGAGCAGCCCTGTGCCAACTCAAAGCACAAAGACGCTAAGAGGTTAATGAGGGCCACTCATGTAAAGCCCCCTAACATCAACACGCTAACTACTATAAAGCTTAAGAGGGGCTACACTGCACTGGTCTCTCCACAAGCGGCTAGAAAGGCCGCCAATGGCACTCCGTGAACAGAGTCTTAAAGAGGTGCTGAGAGCGTGAGAGGAGGTGAAGTACCTCCAAGTGAGTCAAGTGTGCGCCCAACAATGGTGTTGAGTAGCATGTTGTTCGAGTGTCTATCGAGGAAGTTAAATCAGAATACAGGCATCCCGGGTACAAGAGAAGTTAAACCCTGTAATTTGCCCCTGAAAGAATCTGCCATGACATATGACACCCGCTGGTCAAAGCCTTTGCTATAAACCCCACCCCAGCCCTCAACACCTTCCCTGCCCGCCACATCCTTACCCCCTCCAGACATGGAACTTTAGGAGAGCCCTTCCACTCCCACAGATACTTATCTTTTTCTTAATGACTAGGTGCTTGGGTACAGGGTTTAACAGCATCATTACTAAGAGATAATTCAGGACTACGCAACACTCTGTATCCCTCTAGGGTAGACTACTTCCACCCCACGCTTAATACCAGTTTTTTTTAAGGAACATTGAAACTTCTCAGTCTGAACTGCAAAATGTTCACGTCTGATATGAAGCCTTGTGCTCCGGCTACTGTCGCTAACAGGTCAGAGGCGCGTCAAGCGGTCTCTTTTCTGTTCAACACATTGCCTTTGTGCGAGTGTCAGTAGACCGTTTATCAAGCAAGTAGAGGAAACAAGAGCAGTAGTCTTCATGCAGCCCTTTTTTACCTGGGGCAGGTGAGCTCGGAGACATTGTGAAGGACCTATAATTTAATGTCAGATGGTAAAGGTAAGGTTACAAAGGACTTCTAGAGGCACGGACGGAAAATCCTACTGCGAGAAAAGACAAGAAATACATAATGAGCATAGAATAACTCTTGTGACACCACAAGAAGAATGATCAAGTTGGAAGAAACATGATAAATTAGTTAAACTTCTTTTTGTAAAACTCTTTCTCTTACTCCCTCTCCCTCACGCGCACACATACACGCACGCATGCACACACACACACACACACACACACACACACACATGCACACACACATATATTGGCCTTGAGGGGGCCTCCAGAAGCTCCAGCTTCCACCCCTGCCAAACCTCACCTGTGTAACCTTTCGTGTCTTCAGCTCACTCGAGTGTGATTGAAAAAGAAAAACAATGCATTGATCAAGCCTGGACTCAGTCCTGCTTAGTGCACTGCAGCGGAAACGCGGTAGAGAGAGGGGTAGGAGAAAAATCAATCACATATACATCACCCTCAGTGGGTGAGTAAAAAAAAAAAAAGACATCACACCGTTGTCTGGCTGTCACGCACCCACGGGCCTGGCTATACCGTGTCTGTTTGGCTCTGAGCTCTGTGAACACACTGAGCATGTGCAGAGCGAAGGTCAAAGCAATCCAGAAGTGCAGCTCAGCTCCTCTAACCTTTGAGTTCAGGGGCATATGGGAACAATCAATACTAACATCAAAGTTGGAGGGAGGAGCAGACATAACCAATCGATCTGACACAGAGGGAAGAGGGAGCCTAGTAACAGTCAGCAACCACCCGGCACATTATTGACAGCCAATATTAGGGCTGATAACTGTTATTGGTTATCAGGGCCATGAAAACTTACTTCACATTCAGTTCCACCTCAAATAAACTACTTTCATACCACTGCTAATGCAGGTTAACTGGATGAGGACAATCCAAGAAAAATATTATATTATTATATATTAAACTCTTTTTCAACCCCAATTTGGAAATTTACACCCAAATATGTTGATGGCAGCCAACTGCGAGGCTGCCATCAACATTTGCATTGACACCAAATGAATAGAGGTCAGTGTCGGACTCAGACAGACATAACCAGGGAGGCTCTAAGTCTGCTTCCCTACGACCTGCACACTCCATGATGTAAACAAGGACATCCGGAAAACCCTCAGAGGCATAGTGGGGTGGATGTGTGTGTGTGAAGTCTTTCTCTGCTGCCTGGCAACCTTCACAAGGGTGGAGAAAGAGGAAAAAAATAAGAGAGGTGGGGGTGTTGGATGGGTGGATGGCGGGAAAATAGACCATTGGCTGTGGTGCATTGGTGGAGGGGGGGGGGAGTTGTGAAAATGGATGTGTGCCACAATGTTAGTGTGAGTATGTGTGTGAGAGTGAGTGTGCGTTTGAGTTGGGATGTTAGTGTTCCCTCCCTGGTGGCGGGCAGGGGTAAAGGTCTGTGGTTCAGCTCCACTCCACAGCCAGAGGGGCTGGGGACATGCTGGCAACAGGGTGAGGGGTGACAAAGCTCCGAACGACTGCTAAGCACTTGAAATGAGCCCTCAGGGCCGGCCCACAGACTAGCTTTGCCTAAGAGGGTTACTAATATCACCCCACAATGGACAATTCCCTTCAGCTTACTAACCACCCCAAAGACCCGGTTCTTAAGGAATATGGTGTTTCATGCTGCTCGTAACCAGTTGTTCACAATCTCCACATACACCAGTGGTTGTTTGTAGATATCACATCAGTGCATTATGGCTGGTTTTTAAGGTTTTTATTACATTTTGGTTCTGAGTATAGGAATGTTATGTAAGTGCATTATATTCCAAGATACAAACGGACCACTTTTTCCAACTGGAGCTTAAACAGGACCTACTCACACAAAGCAGCACCATCAAAGGCATTCCACTGGTGGTAACGGCTTGCTAATGACTGGAGTATTAGGTGCTAATTTAACGAGTCATTTCTTCCATAGAGTTTTAGCCACACTTTCAAATGGCCCGTGTCAATGTACAGCTTAGAACTATGGGAAACCCAACACCTTGTTGGAACATTTGACGACTGGTCTGGCTGTTCCAATCAGATTAGCCAATGTTGTAACATGCTCATGGAAGCGACATGATATTTACCATAAACACCTACTTAACACAATTATTGTTGTAATTTCGTCAGCATATTATACGCTCTATCAAGTCAGTGAAATGAGAGAAACCAAACTTTGTATCACTAAGTTGAAGTCATTACAATCACAGAGGAAATGTCAATAAAGCAATCTGGCTATATGCTGTCAATGCATGAATAAGAAATTCCAGTTATCGTATTGTTGCAGAACACATTATATTTTAAAAAATATAGTTTGAATGGATTTATATACCACAAGTCCAGTATTCATGGACAGTGGTCACATTAGAGGTGATACCTTTTGCCAATTCAATTTCCCTGAGCAGCACAGCTGCAGTGCAGCCACTGTAAACTAATGTGTACGTCTGTCCATGACAACAGGTCAATGTCCTCCATTTCCAGTCCCATTTCTACAACCATTCAAGGGTCAAAATGGTAGCAGAATGAAATTGGTAGAAATTTCCCAGACTTGCTGGTCTATCCAGTCACTAAACTAAGCAAAATCACCTCCCAGTGCCGTAATCCCTCACACCTCTAAAGTTACACTGCACTGTGTGGGAAATCATTTGCTGAACCTATAGGAACTAGTTCTAACTTCTGCACACCAAAATCCACATAATTAAGTGATGTGCTTTTCTATTGGAGAAGCAAATTATCATCACATTTAGGTGGAAAACTTCCCAAAATACTTCCGCTACCTTACCAG
This sequence comes from Perca fluviatilis, assembly GCF_010015445.1. NCBI lineage: Eukaryota > Metazoa > Chordata > Actinopteri > Perciformes > Percidae > Perca > Perca fluviatilis. The sequence continues at coordinate 29,407,035 of NC_053114.1, forward strand.
AAAAAATGCAGAAACAACCCAGCATAAATCCCATCACTTTGGTAATTCTAGCCCACCTGCACCTAACAAAAGCTGAGAAGAAGCTCTTCCTTCCTCTTCTTTTGTGGTAACAAAGAGTGCAACACGATCCCTGACCTTGCTCTAACAATAACCTGTTGACTAGGGATGTTTTTATTCCTCAAACTTTTTAGTGTTCTTTCATTTATCTTCCTCATTGTTTCGCACAAATGTGATTATTCTTTTTTCAAATAAATGCCAATACATTTATTTTTTTTGTCAGGGCATTTTTGGACCATTATACTGCATCCCTCAGCATCAGCTGAATTCGTCAAGTATAACATTTGACATAATATGTAAGGATTGGTTACATTTCCCAACTACGCTATCCTGTTGACATGCAAATAATGTAAACGGAAATGTTTAGTGAGTAAAGGACGGGCATAAGAAAAGAGTATAAGATTGACAGGAGAAGAACACAAATTTAAACTACACTGGAGCTCATCTCCAGTTTCTTTTTCGTAATTGGGTGATTGTCACCTGCTCGCCATGTCACCTGCTGCCTGATCCAGGATAATCTGAGAGGCAGGCTTACAGACAGTAAGGCGGACTGACAGATACAGGCTCCTCATCTCTTCTGCTTCATGGCTAATGCATCTGACAGAGTAGGCAGCAGGCAGGCAGAAGGATGAGTAAGCATTTTGAGTGTAATTATATTCCCAAACACTGGAAGAATAGGAGGGGACTAATAACTGACTGAATTCCATTAAAGTGAGCATGTCCAAACAGGAAATTGATTAACTGACAATATTTCAAGGTTTTTTAATACCTAATGGAATGTTTATTCATGTTAATAGCTAGCTCCTCACTTACCCTTCACGCTCCACAGACTGATGTAAAACAGCATTGGATAGTATCTGTCATGTTACTAAACATGACATGCATGGGAATCAGTTAGCTCCGCGAAGCTTCTGAATAACCAAATGGACAAACAAGGGCCAAAGTGTAACTGCGCTGTAACACAACAACTTGACTTGTTATCTCCGTCGTCATCATCTTCAACTGAACCCTCCTCTGGGGGCCTCTGCGCGGGCCTGTCAAAAGCTTTGACAAGGGAAGCAGCGTGGGGCCATTTTGTCTCTTTTCAGTTCGGTTTTGCTTCTCTTTGGAGGGCAGTGTTGGTATGGACCGTGGGCGTTGTAGGGTGAGTAGGCGAGGGCACATTGACCCCGGTGGTGGTGGGTAGTAAGGGGGGGTTAGTTGGTGTTATGGACTTGGGCACAGTCAGGAAGTGCTGGTCCGCCCTGGAGTGACATGGTGCCTGGGGAGAAAGGGAGGGGGATGTAGGGCATAGAGTACAAACATGTCTAAGTGCTGCCTTCACTACAGATAGGCCCATTGCAAAGAGCGCAGCTGCATGGGTTATGACAGCATATCTGGGGGACCTCTTGTGCCCTCTGCCCCTCAAACACACATTTTACACCTCAAGCCATGACTCTGATATAAACGTCCTCAGGTGAAAACACCACTGACACTTTTGGTAAAAGCAGGTTTTCTAGTGCTACATATATGCCCTTCTATAATAATCACACTTGGGAGAAAATGTCTACATATCAATTTATTTAATCTCAAAAAAAGGCTATAGCTTAACCCACTATTCAACTTTCTATAGGCAATGTAGCCCATTTCCTCATTATAATCAAGTTTTTAGGCCACTTTGAGTGTTAAGGTTTTTTAATAAAATGATCATACCACTGCACAGAACAGTTTGAGCAATCAACTGACTTTAAATACTTAAACAATGTAAGTAATGGTTTAAAGGAATCGACATTTTGAGACATACTGTACGCTTACTTGCAGAGTGAGATGAGAAGATGGACACCATCTCATATCTGTCCTTTAAATATGAAGCTGGATCAGGCGGACAGTTAGCTTAGCGTAGCATAAAGACTGGAAATTGGGGGAAGGAGCTGGCCTGGCTCTGTCCAAGGGTAACAAAATCTGCCTACCTACTATTAAAGCTAACTACTTGACAATTTATATCTTGTTTGTTTAATCCATTCAAAAGCGAAGTGTAAAAACAACACATTGTGGTTTTTAGATGGATTTTGTGCAAAACTACTTCTTGGCTGGTAGTAGTGACTTCCTAGAGTCTCCACCGCTGGTTGCCTGGCAACCTTACCGCAACGACATGATAAAAAAACGAATAAGCGTATTTACCAAAATGTCGAAACGTTCCTTTAAGATCACTGTCCTAACTGGCTCTGTCACTGCTTTAGTCACCAAAAAATAAAAGCCAGAGTATTACCATGGATATTTTGACATGTATTATTCATTATTTTATCGTGTTGCACTCAGTCTACAAGTGCATACAACCATGTACAAAAGCAGACAGACACACACTGCCACTTGCCTATGCATGTGTCACACAGAGGTATTTACAACATGAGTGCACTAAGCCGGCCAGTACAACTAGGGTTTCCTGAACCCAGCCTGCCTTCCAACAGAACACCTTATTTCTACTGTTGTCTCCTTTTTTGCACTGTGATGGAGTTCAGGCAGTTTACCGGCATAACATTTGGCAAAGCGAAAGGTCGTCTGGAGGTTACTGTGTCAGCCTGGGTAAGTGGCTGACCCCTTAGCAGGGGTGGGGGCGACCACACTCACTGAGGAATAGTTTGTTGTTGTGTGAGCAAAAGACAAGTATGGAATAGGGCACACCAGACCTGGATATACTAGGACAGAAGGGCGAGGATGACAACATCTTATCTGCCATTTGAAATATTTCCAAGATCAACATGATGACGTTAAAGCTCTCCACAAGTCTGTAAACCTCATCTCCAGCCACCTGCTTACTAGTACTGATCTTGCAGTTTTATGACATTGTAAGACCCAAACTGAGAACATAGCAAAAAAAACAATACAAACTTTTTTCTGCTGGCTTGGTGCCACAATGACCAGCGCAAAATAGCATATAGTATATACTCTGTTTACTCATCAGTAAAGGAGATTGACCATAGAGCAGGAGAGGTGCAGTTGTGTTTAAGCATCACTGATAAATTATTTTACGTTTGGGATCATATACTCAAATTCAACAGCTTATAATCTACAGAAACTATTCAAGCAATCACATGGAACACACATACATCTAGGATGCAGATATGAACCGGCATTCATGGAGCTAATGTCTTTGAGGATTTCTATATCATCCCTCAGCAAAAAATAGAAGAAAGTAAACAGAAGAATATTGAAGAGAAAGAAGTGACTATACATTCTTTGTAACTCAAGATTAATCAGGAACAAACTTTATTTTCATGTCTATGAGAAGTGAAGGGGACAGTAAATGAACGACGCAAAATCAATTGATGTTGACCTGTTAGGTGAGTATACCTAAGAAAGATCTGTGCACATTTATTCAAAATGTATTAATCTATTAAAACACTTGTGCTGATGTGTTTGTAATACTTTTGATGTCATTGTGGTTGTACGTATGCGTGAGAGTGTGTGTGTGTGTGTGTGTGTGTGTGTGTATGTTTGCATGCATCCGTGTCTGTTAGTCTGCCCGGATGAATAAAGGGGGGTGGGTATAATCCATCACCAGTTGATAGTCCTCACAAAAAAAGGAGCCCTTTTTGCTGAGAGGACAGCCCTTGTGTGGACAAAGACCACCATACTGGGGACTTCATAGGACCCAGCTGAAAAGGTGTTGCCCAGAGTAACCCCATTCACATTAACAGGCATGCTGGCCAAAGCCAGTCATTACTGCTGACTTGGACCAGCCAGGCCACACATAGACCAGCCTAGAGCCTCTAAGGCCATTCACTCCACATCAGCCCACAGGCAAACGGCCTGAACTCTGCCACTGGGCAGCATCTAGAATTGTTACCATTCTATTGGACTGTCTGTCTTGAAAGCTTCAATATATGCAGCCTTTGAGTAAATTTATAAAAAGCATGAATATACAGTTTTAAAGGGAAAGAGTCTTTGCCTATTCATTAAAATGTGGCAAGAATGTGGCAATGTCAAAACAATAATAATAATAATAATAATTAATAATAGCAATAATAATAATAATAATTTATAATTGCTTCAGTATCTAGTTAATCTGGGCTTTTAACTAAAAAAGGTGTTCCAATATGTTATCTCAGGTAATAAACAGCAGCTAGGGAACTTCACTTAGACTTTTAATTATAATTAGAGGAATACACCACCGTTTGTTGAAATAGGGCTTATCATGGTCTCCCCTGGCTGTAGATAGGTGGGCCAACACATTTTTTGTCTCAGTGCAAGTAATTAGTTTGTTTTTTTTGTCTTTTGTTGGCTCACTTTTACTCACGACATGCTAACCGGCAACATAGGAGTCCATTCACTATGCTAAGCTAACTAGCGGCGGCGCTGCCGGTGTTGCACCGGACTAAAACGATGCATGCACAAAAAATGCGTTGGCCCACCTATCTACAGCTAGGGGAGACCGTGATAAGCCCTATTTCAACAAACGGTGGCGTATCTCTTTAAGATGAGACACATAAGAACTTGAGGTGCTACAGAATAATACATTTGCCACGACTATTTTCCCATGGACAGCCAACAGCTGTGTGACTAATAGTGTTCCTGCAGACGTGCGTCTCAACTAACAACTTTCCAGAGCACTAAGAACTTTCCAACTTGAATGACAATATCTTGGAGTAAAAAAAAAAAAAAAAACATAACATAAAAGAAATGAGTTTGATTAATAAGAACAAATACAAAGGTACTGGAAAACATTATACGGCATTTCTTATGAGATGTTTTATATTTAGTCTTGAAACGGGCTCAGGTATTTACATCTAGTCGTCATCAGTCTACCACTGTTATTTGTGACACTCTGAAATGAGGGTCACCTCTTTCACAGTTACACAGTGAAATGATGTGAGAACACAGCTGATGTGCTCCCAGTGGACTGGAACCCCTGGGGGCTGAAATGCTTGGTTCCACTAATCCACTGAACTCCTAAAGGCACTCTGGAAAACCCAAATCTGACCTATTCTCTGTCTCCACTCTGATGCAACTTGCAGTACAACAGAAAAAAGCAGGCAGAGAGGAAAAGCCGAGCCAAGAGGGACAAAATACTAAACAGAAATGTTGAAACTTCCTGGATAAAAATCTTCAATCTCAGTTCAATGTAGCTACTTAAACTTGACCTCAGTCTCCTACCCCCCGCCTTCTCTCTTCCCCTATTTGTCCTCCACCCTCACCCCAACTCCACCTCTGCTCTTCTCTCCAGTATGCTCCCTGTGGGCAGGTGGTTGTGTAAATTTAGCCACAGCTAGGTGAGGTGCTTCCTGGGTAGACTGTTGGCAAAGCCACCTTTAGGGTGTTCAAGATGTCAAAGGGAATGAGACATCACCTTGGCTGCCCTGTCAAAAAATTCACCACCTTTCATTTCCCCCGTTACCTCTAGGTCCTAGAAGCACTGTGGGTGACGGGGAATTCTTGTTTTGTGTTTTCTAATTTTGCCTGAAACACATTACCTAACCTAGAGCGCTGGCTGAGTGTTAATTGTGAAGCATTACTAAAGCCATTAAAACAGTGAGCCAGGGCCTGGGGAGGATGCATGGTAAAGTAAAAAAATTAGAGAGACAATGCTAAATGCATGCAATATCCTTTCTGCAAGTGACCCCTATAAGAGGAGGCACTACAGAGAATGTAGTTTTTAAGAAAAGATAATGTGGCATGAACAGAATTTACAGATACATTGTCAAATCATAATGAATTCGCAATTTGTACACATTAGTAAAAGGAGACCAAATACTTCATTCATAGAAGAATTGTTACAACATTTGAGACTTGTTACAACGTTTGAGAATGCAGACTTTTTTTCACAAGGTCTTTAATGAAACATAATATTTAATATCAAATGTCTGATGTTTTTTGGTAAATGTCATAGTCCATTCCAGCATATTATAATTTCCCCTAAATGTGTTTCAGAGTTGATTGGAAATGAAGGAATAATCAATAGCAAAACAAAGTTTATCTGCAGGTAGCAAGCTGCAGTACCAGTTTGGTTAGTAAGGTGACTATCAATCGAAATAACTATGCCATTCCTTTCCTAATTTTACAAAACTGCATCTGACAAAATTAACAGAATGGATGATTTTCAGTCCAAAAGTCAGTCAAAAATGTTGCTCAAATGTTCTGTAATTACTGAGCCTTTCATTTTGTGGTAGTTTCTGGAAACAGTTTTAAAAGAAAAGTGGAAGCCTTTCTGTGGAGTGCAATTATGTTCTATGAAGTAGAGTTTAAAATAAAAAAGTAAGAGTGCGCACAGAGATGGCTGGAGAGGGCTGCGGAGTTGAAAAGAATAACAAAATTGGAAAGCGTTCCAAATGTGACTATCAGCTTCTTCATTCTCCCCGATGTCAAGTTAGGCGTTTTGCTGGGAAATGGGCGGCCTGCCAAATTGGGGCCAAGTCAGAGTTGTCAGGGGATTACAGTTCTGCCTTGCTCACTGCAGGGGGTGCGGAGTGGGCCTCAATTACCCTGGAGCGGCGTGTTTGATTTGGCCCGGCACTTTTGGGGACAGACCAAAAGCTGAATAATGCACCATTAGCAACTCAAAATCCTGCCCTAAAATGAGTCCACTTATGCATCACATACAGTAATTGTGTGTCTATCAAAGGCTGGCAGGTCTACACCAATTACCCTGATAACAACAAAACAATCTATGCATAATATTATCTGCTGCACACCTGTGGGCAGCCTCAAACGTCCAAGCTTCCCGGATTAAAACTTCTACATCTCATTCAAAGTCTGTCATCAACACACTGCGGAGAAATGAAGTGTCAACTTTAGAGTGCCTAAACACGATGCAACGTTGTTCTAAGATAATACGGGGGGACAAGTGTGATGGAAGAACTGTTTGTTTTTACAAATATGGGAGATGGCAGAAAGAGAGACAGTGTGAGAGAGGAGAGAGGGAGGGAGATCCCCCTACTCTGGCTACAGTTGGAGCTGTGCAATTGAATTTCACAGGATATGAGGCAGCAAATGGCATGTAAAGGCTGACACGTTAGACGGTTGCTGCCACACGGGCCAGACAGATAAGGGAGGTGTAAGTGAAATCATTAGGTAACTCTGTAGGACATCAGGGGCAGTTTGAGGTTGGCAGGGGGCTATGAGAGCCAGAGGTCCTCCTTGAGCTCCATTGAACACCCACTCAGCCTGATATACATGCACTTACAAACACACAGGGAAAATCACTTATACAAACACAATCCGCAAGACAAACAAGGACTGAAGACAGAGACAGGCCAACAAGCAAGCACTGTTTATTTCCCTTTCTACCCATAAATACAAGCACATGAACACACACAAGGATATGTGCGCATACACGCGCACGCACACACGCACACACACACACACACACACACACACACACACACACACACACACACACACACACACACACACACACACACACACACACACACACACACACACACACACACACACACACACACACACACCACTTCAAACTGCAGACGCCTCATTGAGGTATCAGCCCCTGTGATTGTGTTTGTCCACCTGGGTATGAAAGAGCCATTCTGGCCTGTGTGGAGGAACAGCAGTGTGGTATAGCTCAAGCCGGAGCCCAGCTAGGCTACGTCTGTCTCAGGCTCTCAGGGAGGGGAGCAGCCAAGTGTGGATGCACCTCATTACCTCACTCATCCACACACCAATTACCCCTAAATAAATACACCCAGCCCACAGGCAGCAACAATGACATCCAGCCTGAAAGGGAAGAAAGGACGCCGTTCAGAAAGCATTTGCACGCACAGAAAAGTGCTGTTGGATAATGATGAAAAAAAAGTACAGAGAAAAGAAGCAAAAAGAAGGACATGCGGGGGGCTCCAAGTCTTTTAAACCGCTCAAAGACGAGACGGAGAAAGAGAAAGAATGAAACAAACACCGAGCAAGCAGAGTGAAGTGATTCAGAAAATGATAATTTCTTGCTAAATTTCACCCAACACATCCGCAAGTGATTGTTGTGGCGGGGGAGGGGCAAAGTTTAATTGTTTTAATGCGTGCAGCCATGAGACAGCTCTGCTGCGGACTAAAATGGTGATCACTGTAGAGCCGACAGATATTTTCATGTAAGACAGACCGCTTGGGGTAACGGTAACAGCAGTGTGTTCGAAGGCCAAAGAACATTAGCTAAAATGAGAATGAACTTGCAGCCAAAGAGCTCGATCCCCAGAAAGGCCGACGAAATATGGCAGGCCGCATGACATGTGACAAGGAACACTCCGAAGGAATAGACTTTTTGGCCGCCCCGCAAAATATGAGAAAACATTTTAAGCTGTTAACAGTTAAAAGTCTCTGTCACTGGAGTGAGAAGGTGAGCGAAGGATGCAGAAAAGGTGTGTGGCAAAGAAAAGAAGACAGATGTGTTTTCAGGGAAGGGGGGCACAAGCGAGGAGTGGAAGCCAAGAGTTCCTTCATGCTCCCTCCCTCTCTCCCACCTCCCTCCATGTGGGATATTTCTGCATGAGTGACTCCGTCATACCTGGGGGACACAATGGTCTCTCTCTCTCTCTCTCCCCCAGTTGCTTCCTCCCTCTCCTCTTGTATGTCTGTTCTGTGACTAGGAAAGCCAAGCCTGGTTGGTCGTGTGGCACTGTGCTGCAAAAGAGCCTGAGGACTAAAGGAGCAAGTGACGGGCTGAATGAAATATTATCATCATTAGTAATATCTTGAAAAAATTCAAATCAATAAAAGTCCTTAACATGTAAAATTCTAAATCTCAATCGTGGAGCAACTTGTACAGTAAGTGAACCACTTTTCTCATGGCACCTGAAGGCAAAAGAGATGATTCACTTCCTCCTCTGACACCTGAACAGTCAGGTGATGGGTGGAACTTTAAGTCACTGTGGGTGGTGTGTAAGGGGGGGTGCATCAGAATAATTCTGGACAGGCTGCTCTCCAGTCACCAGGATGTACGAGCACATCCCAAACTTGAAAACAACCCACATGACCAGGGCCGACCGGTTCACCTGACCAGAGGCAGATTCCTGGTTTACAGAAACAACGACTGGGAACGTGTCAGTTTTCCACGCTGTTGATTCGGTGTAATAAACAGAAGATGATGGACGGAATGGAAGTGAAAGGAGCAGGTTTATTAGGATTCCTTCCTGATGGAGGGCTAATTGAGGGAGGGCACGCTGAGAACGTCAGGTGCCACAGGTGGGTGGAGTAGTGTTGACATGCTGTGGCAGCATAGTCAGGATTCCTGGTGTACAGCTCAACCCTCAGCTGGAATCAGACTGCATGGGAATCCCAGGCTCTTTCACATACAACACAAAAGGCAAGGCCTGTGAAGACCAACTGGTGTTTAACTAACACAGGTTCAGCTACTAAGATTGCCAGCTGGCCCTCAAAATCGAAGGGTCCCTTCACCCTTTCTCTCTTCTTCCTCTCTGCTTGACGTGGCCTGGAGGTTCCTTCTGTGAGCTCCAGTGTTTTTAATTTCCTGCACCCTACAACACTTACACGTGTTGTCAAGCTCTGAGCACCCTTCACACGCACTGACATACTGGGAACACATCATTGTCTGTAAGGTTTAGGTTTCCTGTTTTTATTTGATTAAGTTATTTAGGCGTGTTACAGCCATTACAATTATATGTAAATATGTTAAATGTGTTTAAATATAATATGGCAACCATATAAGGGAGCTCTCCAGCACAGGTGCAGGTGATCGGCACTGGATGAGCATACCGATTTTTTAACGTGTCATAGAACGTGTCGTGTCATGTGGAATTTGCCCGTTGTTTGTTTTGGATGAACAAATGTTAAAGAGCGTAGTAATTATTGAGTGCACACGTCCAACTAGCTATTCCCAGTCTAGCAATCCCTCTGCGACTTTTAGTGGCAAAAGTCACCAACGAGGCGCACATACGCATTTCAATACATCAATGGAAGATGCCCATGCATCTGAACCTCCTTGGTAGAAAGGTTTGCGTGACCTGTGAGATTTCACACGCTACCTGTGCCTGAGAAGAATGTACAGGAGATATGCAGGATCCTCGAGTACACACCCAAGGATGCTTGATGATCTGTAAAAAAACAGGAAATCAAGCAGCTTTTGTTTGTTTTCATGATCAACATGTCCTGTGGGCAGGATTCTGGCATGGCAGCCAGTTCTGTCTTTTACACACAACAAATGGAAATTATTTTACTCACTCATGATGAACTCAGTGACTGCGATTTGGAAATATAAACTTTCACTCACTAAAGGATTTTTGTTGTAGCTTTGAGACCATTGAGATATGGATAATATAAAAAAAAGGTCTGTGACACCTTACCACGACTTACAATAATGCACATATAATGGATTCTTATAAATGTATTTTACTAGAGCACATCCACATGTGTGCCAATGCATAGGACTCAAAAAAAGGTTAAAACTAGTTCAGCTGTTGCCACAATAAAATTCAATATAATCAATCAATGCACTGTGTTGGTCAATCAAAGGAAACATTCTAGGTAAATTATTGTGTAACACTTTTACTTCGCAAGTGCTAAGATAGAGGATGAAATGAGTGTCACTGTGATAACTTCTTTTTTTAATCAGTCCGGTAGATCCGATACATCGTAGATCTGTGGCAATGTGACGTCAATCTGAACAGTCACATCCCAAGCCATACAAGTTCTACAAAACCCATGACTTTTACATCACCGCAATGCAAGATTGATCAGAATTCTTTACTGGTGGTCTGATGTACATAACATTAGTGGTGCTAATAAGAAAGATGGGAGACGTCTCCAAAGAAAGTCATTATTAAAGTGTTTGCTCTCTCTTCTACTTCCTCATGCAAATTACATTCTGTTTGCTTCTATATGAGCATATCAGGTGAATGACAATTTGTTATGGTTTTTCTCAACATAATGATCCATTCAGGAGCATGACCTGTTGAGACAGGTATTGGTAAAGCTTGTTGTGTGAAAATAGGATTAGTATGCTGTCTGAAGTCTTAAGTGTATCAACTGTCAGAACGCATATAAATAAAACATCCTACATTAAAAAATACTTACTATACTAATATCTTACTTCTTCCTTCTCCAATGAGTGGGGGAATGTTTAAAATGTATGTCGAAAATATGCTCGTAAAATTTTTTTTATTTACAAGGCTGAGTTAGATAAACTACATAATTTTATCACTTTTAACACACATTATAAAAGCATGCCATCTATCCACTCAAAAGAATATCTCTGAAAAAGACTGAAACATTACTGATTTTTTTCATATACAGGGCTGTGGTAGGCACACTATGACATAACTCAGACTCAGATGTAACATTGGAGTGAGGAGAATTCTGTATGGTGTCAAATTAAAAATGATTGGGTTTCAATGAGCCATATCACAATGTAATCTAAAAATTTGACATGATGGCCCAATCTCAGAATTAGCAGGACAAAAACAGCGCATCCCAGTTATATGCGTCATATACATTGGCAAACACACTTACTTCATCTGCCAAATCCCTAAATTAACACCTTTTTGGTGAGAAAGCTCTATTTGGAACACGTCACACAAACACCACAGCTGGCATTCAAGGGTAAAATTAATTACTTCAGATACATGTGCTTCCTCTCAAAGTGGCAGACTTATTTGCATTGAGGAACATTCAGCAGAAGTAATCGATGCACACACAAAATACGGCCACCCAATGACCCCAGCCCCGTCTCAAAGTCCCTCCCCATCCCCGAAGCCCTGGCGGCTCATCCATGCATGGAGGAACAAACACAGGTAGCGAGAGCAAATCAGACTGCAACAAAACACAGAAACATGAATGGGAGGCATTACAATGATGGGCTGGATGCAGGACAATGAGCCCGACATTAAACAAACGGCAAATCCCAGGATGGGCTGCGGGAGTATGATACAGATTACAGGCACCTAGTCCCTGCCTGGGGAACAGGGGAGAGGGAGAAAAAAGGACACAATATTGCAATCTGACAGCTGACGTCTTCATATAAATGTATGAATTTACATTCCAATTAGAGGAAATTTACATCTTAATCACAGCGAGCAGTGTGTCGGTCCCTCAGTTAGTGTGTTGCTACGGTAATGAGGTGGGATGCTGCTGTGCTCTCTCATCCAGACAGTGATCTGTCAGCAGACGACACCTCCCTGTTATGAGGGAGCGGCACCCATAAATGCAACCGCCACCACAATCCGGTAATATCCGTTAAAATCTGTCTTAAATACCAACAAGGTGTGAGCTGCCACCCGAGGATAATATGCCAAATACGGAGTTTGAAAAACATCAAACATATCTTAAATACAGTGCACTGAACCAGGAGTGTCTTTAACTGTCACTCAAGTGACAAGCTTTCAGTACTCTATGGCATTCCATTTCTAATTTCCATACTAATGATGGGTATATTATCTTTAATGGTTTGACTTTGTTTTATGGCATTTGAAATGGATGGTGAAGCCGTCTGTGGAATTACTGAAACATATCATGTCATCAGATCACATGCTGCTGTGGTGCTAACAAAGGCAAAGTGAATGGGTGAGATGGAAGGATTGGGAATGTATCATCAATATCCTTCTGGTCATCATTTACATCACTGTACATCATACCAGCTCAACCTCAAGCAAAGCGCACAATGAGTCGATCAGAGGGCGTGTGTGTACTTGTGGGGAGAGAAAAAAGGCAGACAAGTGCAGACAGTTGACAGGAAACGGTAAAAGTCTGCTAAAAGAAAAACTTGTTCAAGTTTGTAAAGTCATTTTGAGGACACTTGTTGTGGTTTAGTTCAATTAGCAGACAAGAGCTGCTGGTTTGAGGTTTTGGATGTGAAACCACACAGGCACGTCTAAAGCGTAGGCAGGGTCCTTTTATAAGCTCACATTTAAAGAACATATGTCACAATGCATCAATTTTAATGAGTCCAGAAAAGGGACTATTTAATGAAAAGCTTCAGCATTGAAACTTTGCTGAAACAACTTAAATCCAGTGGAATCATTTAGTTGTAGAGCAGCACTGATTGCTGACAATGCAATCAGGAGGAGCAGATTAGCTACCACCACATAGGAAAGCACATAAATCAGTTTAACACAGTCCTTAGCCATCTTCACGCTTGACTTTAATACAGGGATGTGTGAACAAAAAATTGGAGGTAAATGAGGCATGGCTTCTTTATCACCTACCTCGTAGCCAATCGGGCCTCTCCCGTCAGAGACAGTGCTCTAATGGCTGATATCTATGGAAGCAGCCTATTACTGGATACTGCCTGTAATTAAGACAAGTCAGATTACACCAGGCCAGTGCCTCCTCTCTGATATGTAGGCTGCCATTAAGGCCAGAAGGGTTGATGCGCTTGTACACTGCATTGAGAAAAGATAGAAGGCTCATGTGTTTTAAAAAAAAAAAAAAAAAAGAAATGTTGCGTGTCCACAGTTGGTGTCGGATGCGTCCCCAAACATCACATGGGGTGATGTGTGGGGCGTGGCTGGGATTCCACTTTAGCCTGCAGGGTGTTTGGCACTTATCTTGCATATTCTTAGCTTGCAGATTGATTCCCATGGCGGTGCTGCTATGTCTGTGCACTTCTGTCCGACCATCCAAATGAGCTTGCCTGACTTTTTTTCTTCTTTTTTTGGGGTGTGGGGTAGGGAGGTGGGGTTATTACAACATCTTAAAACAGGCACCAGCTTATAAAATGCCAAGCTGACTTTGTGTCTGGTAGCTGTGGAATAAAGGCTCTGAATGTAGAAAGAGTAACACTCTTTAAAAGCTCACTATGATTAAAAAAAGAGGAGACAGAGTGACGGGGAGAGAGAAAGAGGGAGTGAGTTTGAGATGGGAAAGCACTTTTTTCTGTACACAGAGTGACCTTGCTAACACTCTAACACTGCCTACTCTAATATTCACCACTACACATGCTTTTGTGCGCTATTCCTCGCCCATCTAAGCACGCAAACCCTCCTTTCAATACACACACTACTCATTATACAATTTCACTAGCCGGTTATCCAAGACTTGCATAAGCTTTAACACTCACAACATTCAAAGCGCACACAAACACAAAGATGCTTTATCTATTGAGAGGTGCAACAAATTCAGTGTACATATTTAATTATAATTTTGTGCATTACATGTCCTGCCTCCTTGCAAGACTTCTGTTGATGCAGAAAGCTCAAACGATGACTGCTGAATGTCAGAATGTTTTTAAGGATGTGCATCAAAGGAGGCTGTTAACTTTCATGTCCGATGAGAGTTATCTGGAGGATGTTCATTGGGATCTTTCATCTTGTTGAGGTAAGAAGGTAATTTCTGATATGCGTAAATTAAGACACTCAAGAAGTGAAAACTTTGATATGTGCAACACAGATATACAATATTACCGTCATACCTTCGAGTGAACAAACAATACAGAATTTCTTCAAACTTTTTCACTTAGCTTGTCTTACTTTTTGCCAAATAAAGTAAAGCAATGAAACAATGTTTAGGAAAGTTAAAACAAAACTAATGCTGTAACATTGCATAGGCATGTAAGGCTTCACTGTCAGGATTAAATGCATGCTAAACACACACACACACACACACACACACACACACACACACACACACACACACACACACACACACACACACACACACACACACACACACACACACACACACACACACACACGGTGGTTGATGAAGCAAGCGGACATGACGTCCCCATACAAACAGCCTGTGTAAGTGAGCGTACAACATCAGGCCATCAGATCACTTCCCTCTCCAAACATGAAGCCTTTAATAGATGTGAAACTCCAGGCCCTGGATCTTTTCACACCACTGAGTCGCAACTCACACAGAAGAACAGGAGGCAGAGGATAACAGAGCTAAAAAATAAAACAATGAACCAGACTCCATACACATGGCCATATATTTATGAGGGGATCATGCAGAAATGTACCTGATTTGATTTGATTCATACAAATCTTTCTAGACTTCACAGAAAATATACTTGTCTGAGAAAAAAAAAAAAGTCCCCGGGACTTGGGGGGTGGTGTTGGGGTTACGCGGGGGGGTCTAACGCTCCGAGGACCTTAGGCACGCTAGGGAGAGGTGAGCTGTCACCCCCCATTACGATCACTGCCTGAGCTCAAAAAGGGGGAGGGGTAGGAAGAGAACAGGCAAAAAAATAAAATAATACTGGTTCCTCGCTAACCGCCATCTAGAGCCATCCACGGGCCTCGGAACCCTCAGTCTACAACTGCCTCCTGGGAAACACTTGCACGCAAGTCCTCCTCACCCCTAGCTAGCGGTGGGGCAAAATATGTGTGTGGGAGGAGTAAAGGGAGGGGTTTCTGTGTGTAGAGTTGAGCTGTGTAAGCACAATGTATAGATTTTGCGTAACAAAAGGACAACTGTGCATGTTTTCTTACTTGCTTCAGAGTGAGGGGATATACTGATATGCAGTTTGGTTGGGTTAAGAAAAGGAAGTGATGCAGAGAGAGAAAGAGAGAGTATCTCAAAGCAATCCTTGTTGTTATTAAAGTTTAAAATAAGGGCAAAGAAAAGGCAAGAAGTGTCACAGGAGCACAATGTGGTAAGACTCCCACTAGAACTGCTTTTGGTAAGCAATAACTGACAGAATGTGTATACTTCAAAAGTACTTTTTTTAAATGATGTACAGGATGGTAGTGAAACTGCATAAAAAAATAATACTATCACGTCAGTCTGAGCACAGCAGAGACGTGACATGTTTTAGCTTATTATGTGACACATAGCATGGAATGCAATGTTATATGCCAGTGGAAAAGAAGCTTGCCTCAAATTTGACCTTTTGCTGCCTTTTGTGTGAGTTTGGGTGAGCACTGCTTAGGCGCATTCTGTTCCCCAGATCCCACTCCTAACACCCCTGTCACTCATCATCACTCATCATTGTTAGGGACAAAAGGAAAGTTTGGTTAAGCCACACACTGGAGTATTCTCCCACCCAGTGCCTCCCCCACCTTCGCACATTCACGTATGTGTGTTAGGTAGCGCGCACACGCACACACACACACACACACACACACACACACACACACACACACTGGACAAATGCACAACATGTTTTTCTAGCATTTTGCGGCATGAACACAAGACCACCGACTCAAACATGCACCTTAATTCGTGGATGGGGTTGCAAACATTTCGATAAGGCGCCATCACCTTGCCCTCTAACTTGCCTTTTGAAGTGCAGGCTTGTCCTTCGAATGCCCCTCTGACTCATCTGCTTAGTGTAATTAAAGTCTATTCAGGGCTCTATATGTGTCCTAACTATCCTCCATCATCTGGCCAGGCCTTTCAATAGCCACCTGTGAACTCTGAAGGACAGCGACGCTTGCCCTCATAAAATTCATGAGCACTGCTACATTCAACGGCCGGCAACTTTTCTCAATGGCCAACACCACTTTAAACAACTCTGTGTTGACTGTTGGGTGAATCCTTTTTAAATACAACCATATTCACAGTAGCAGGGGTTAAGTAGCTCCCGTGATTAGCTGCAACAAATGCCTTCATAGTGTGCTTGGAGATGAAGAGAAAGAAAGAGGATCAAGACACCCAATCTGTTTTCATCAAGCAAGGACTGATTGAGGGATTGCTGACGGAGAAAGCATTTAGAGAAAAAGTGTCCAACTGGTCTGGCATCTCTAAATCTACTTTTTTGTGATTCTAACAAATGAATAAAGCATGAGCACACATATTCTGTTGTGATGAGTCTACAAATGATGGACTCCTCACTATACCACTTTCTCACTCTCCTCACGTGGATAGGATTTCCAAAGACATTAGTCTGACGTAGTAAGAAACGAAAAAACAAGCCTTTACTAAATATTGACATTTGAATCGCAACCGTCACAGACATGACTGAGCGAAGTGAGTGTGTGATCTCCGAAAATGGCAGACATCAAAATTGGGGTTTACCTCCCTTAAACAAAGAAGCGTTTTTTGTCATATCTCTATAAAATAAATGTGTGTATGTGTCCATTCAACTCCCCTCTTTATCAAATGATGAAAAAAACAAACAAAACAAAAAAACATAGTTTTTCTGCCAAACTATTGAAGAGGAAGAAGTATAATAATGATAATAATAATCTGATAATTAGTGTGGACATCATCGCAATAGACACATTATTTGTGTTTTCAAATGTGTTCACATTAGAGAAATACATACACACACTCCTCCTCCTGACCCCCCTCAGGACACTGAGCAGTGAGAGTGTGGGAAAGTTATTTTTAGGACCCAAGCAGAGAGCCTTCCTAAGTTTGATGCTCCTGCTCCGGATCAACATTCCACCTTTGAACCACTCCGACCATGGAGCTGTTTGTGCCCATGATGGCAATTTTAACTTTCTGTGGACCAACAGCAGTGAGGGGACTGTTTTATTTTGGCTGGTTTGAAATTACACCAGCCAAAACAGGACAACCTTTTTTTTTTTGCTTCATCATATGTTTACTAGTTTGTATTAACAACAAAGTCCAAGTACTAGGTTTCCATGTAGGATCAAAAGAAAATGACGAACTGTTCTTGACTGTGAGGAAAAACAGTAGAGGTTGTGTACAGGATGAACACATTTACCACTCTTGCAAATAAACAAATTGTTTTTAGGACTTGAACAAAAGTGCATGGACCTAAGGCAAAATTGGGAGATAACGCAACAAAAACATTCAGAAGCCAAGGATACAGTGAAGACCCAGTTTATAAGCACCAGGGGGCCTATGGTTCCCCAGTCACTACCATTATGCTAATGGCGAGCCCTTTCTGAACACACTTACACATACCCTATAGTACCACAAGACCCCATGGATGTAGGGTGGCATGCAAGTTACAGCCTCTTTTCCAGTCTCTCTCTCTCTAATGGGAGCTGAAGACAACTAGGGCTACTTTAATCAGGTCTGAGTCCAATGTAGCCAGTACAGTCTGATGGGGGCTGAGTGGTGCATGGACCATGTTAAGGGTTCACTGCTCACTGATGAAACAGCTTCACTTCCAGGGCGAGTTCAGGCAGACCACACTCTTACTCAGTCTGGCAGGAGGAGCACATATGCCCTGTTTTGTTTTCCTTTAATACTTCCTGTTTGCAAGAAACGTTTCGGCATTGCGTTGATATAGTATAGAGGGCAGCACATTTGGCAAAGTCCCAGATATTCTCTTACTGCACTTTGACTGGACTAACAGCAAACACAACTGCTGCTACTTTCTCTCCCTAGGCGTTTGGCAATAAAACGATTTAATAAAAACGGCAATTTTTTTTTTAAAACTCATTGGGGACTGTCATAACCGGTGTCCTTAATGATTTCTGAACCTTGACTTTGTCAGAACAAGTACATCCTCCATGCCCAGTAAACTTGATTTCACATCAGATCACCTATGCCACTGTAGGGGGCCAAGTTTGCATTTCCAGCCATGAGAATCAGCAGATTCTTTATGAGATTTGGCATTTATGAAGTGGGTTTGATTTTTCTTAATCAATAGATTTAACAAAGATCAGTATTTAAGGAAGTCCACACACTTACCACAACACCACAACAAACAAACCCCCAAAACATGCAAACACTTGCACCCCCCACACACCCAAGACCCAGCAAAGAGACCTTACAAGCTGGGCCTTTTCAAACACACATGCACATTTGCAGAATAGATAAAATCCCTGTTAAATAATAGATGCAAATCTGATGTATGTTGTGAATATTGTTCGGCTGAGGGGTCCGATCGCGTGCCACTGACTGGCCTACACCCGGCTCTCTCTCTCTCTCTCTCCTTCTCATACATGCACAAACCATAAGCACACCTCATTCCGAAATGTGACAGAGGCTGGTGTGCACCAAGGGAGGAAATATAAATTATTCAATTGGAATATTATTCCAAAAGGTCCATTCTAATCTCATTGTGATTCCCAAGGCAGTTGTAGGAATTACAGGCAGATGTATGAAGAACCTAAGGATCTTTTACATGCTACTAATAGGTTCAAGACAGAAAGGCCTATTGTTTGTATTTAGTGTATTCACAGTCTGTGAATAGTTATTGTGATCCGCTAATGGAAGTAAATATTAAATGATCCGTTCAGTTCTTTCTTCATTTTAGTTTTTTTTTTTAATATTGGCTTTTTCTGATCTTTAGTACCAAGCATTATTTCAGACATGGGGAAGCAGATATACGACAAGGCATGGAATACAAACAAAGATATAAGCAAATACACAAACAAGCCCTGAGGACTGGGTCTCTGTCTAACTCATTCTGCATTCTACAATTCTTTCTTTCCCTCCCTTTTTATTTCTCTCTCAATAAAACGGTTTGGTGCCTCTGAGGAAAAGCCCTCATTTTAATTAGACCTGACCTGAGAATCACTTAACTGCTCCTCTCCGCTTATGCCTCCCCCCTCCTCTCCAAGCCTCGCTCTGTTCGTCACATAGGTCCATTAACACCCTTCCCTCGGCACCCACAGGCTTCAACAGGGGGCAGACACAGGCGTTGTCTTAAAGACGTTTTGAGGACATGCCAAGAAACATTAACCTACTCTATACACCTCCCTCGGACTCTTATAGTTTGGCTTCCTCTTCTCCTTAAGTCTTCTTCTACTCAGCACCATCGTCCTCTTCATCCCTCTTTTCTGCTATCTCTTTGCTTCCACTTAGCTTAAAAGTACACTTAGCTGGGTGAAGTCAAGTTCATGTCATGTGGGATGGAAGGTCACTGGACAACTTGAGATTTTTTTGTGATTGCAGAGTTGGTCGTGTGAGGGTTAAAAATACAGTGCATAGTCAAACTAGCACTATATCTATTAAATTAGCATTTGTGTTTGTGTTTGATGAGTGTCAAGGCCGATCAGATGCCAAAACAATGCACAGCAGTTTATAATACATTGAGAAAGTTTTTTACAACTCACATAGGCAATTATTATGTCTTTCATTACGGCGGTAAACAGTAGAAAAACGATGTTCATGTTACAGCTAATCTGTAAAAAATGTGTGCTTGCACCTCTTTGATTGGCAAAATTGACGTTTCGGCAAAAGTTGAGCCAGGGTCAACTTTTGTGTTTGTAATTCTGATTTGGATGTTAATGTGAACTGTATTTAGAAGTCATAAACTGTGAATTACAATAACCAACATCAATCAGTAGGTATGAATCTGCCTAGGACCTTTATCATTTAACCGACTCTCCAATGATGACTTCAAAATGACTATGTAAAATCAAAACATACAACATAAAACTGAAAGTTCCCAAGACCACAAAGTTTTCCTTAAAGCCAACAAATGTGTACAGACTGCACAGCCATCCAGAGACAGAGCTCGTCAGTGACGCCTCCAAAAAGCCTGTCTAAGATAAGACTAATTTGACACAAATCCCCGTCTTATACTGTATTTGACCCTGTGACCTGCCTCTGGCACCCCAGTACCCCACAGGCACATTGCCTGTCAGTTTAAAGGGTCAAACAAAGGTAAGGAGAATGTAATTGCGTACCACTTGCATTCTTCAGACCTTCATCCTCAAAGCATCTTGCATTGTGAAAGTAGTGACAGAAGACTGTGTCGGCTTAATATTAGCGAGTGAGAAAATTCTCGCACGCATTGCGTGACACCAATGTACCGGTACATGCGTTTCTCAATAAGTATGTACTTGTGCTGTTGCATGAATGTCAATATCTATGTGTTGGAGTAAGCAATGTTTGTGTATGTGTCTATGAGTATGTGTTAATCTTGTCTAAACACCTAACACTCCTCCACCTGCTCAGACAGAGCCATGGGTTAATTCTGGCTTCAGGCGTCACGTAATAACTGCTCATCAACCGCAGTTTGAACTCTTGGAAACGTCAGCCACTGTCATGGTAACCGTATCATAGAACCAACAGAACCTTTGATAGTTTGGGACGATCAAATTAGGAAAAAATGTAATAATACAAATAACTGAACACAAAAGTATTTCTTTACTGACAAAACCTATACTCTGTGTGCTGGTAAACATATTTTTTTTTTTCGCATTCCTGAGACGCTAGGTGATAGAGGTATGAGTCAAACAGCAGTTAAGAAATTAGTTACCAGCATGACTCCATGCACAGTTGGGGTGACATGTAGCTGCCTGACCCAACTGGTGAGAAGCTAGAGCTGTCAATCACCTGTCATTCACCACCACATTTCAAATTAATCCAGATAGATGTTGCACAAAGTGAGGCTGGATTTGCTGCATTTAAAATATGGAAAAGGAGTCGAAAGTTGAAATGCATAGCAGGAGAAGTGATCTATCACTACCACAATAAATGTGTGAAAGAAGTAAGACTGTGGGCACTTCAGAAAAAGAGAATGCTGTATTATATGGCCTCAGGCAGAGGAGTCCTGTAGTTTGAGTAAATGAGGTGATTAGCGGGGATGGTGTGAGCTGTCACACATCAAACACTGGGCTAAGAATCCAATCACCATCTCATGTGCCAATCAGTAGCCCACCGAGGCAGTTGACCAACAGTTCAAGCACAGTATATTATGAGCCATGTAGTAAGAGCACAACGGTAGTCCTGCATGCAAAGTAATTCACAGGTATACTGATATAAACCAATATCTGCAATGATGGACGCAGAGCCAACATGCATACTTTTGTGACATCTCCATCTAAGGTGATGTACAAATTAATGACACGGTGCCGCAGAACCCAGCACGAGAATGTAATAGCATATTACAATGCGTGTTTTGATTGATTTGATGCATGTGATACAATACAACGTTCTCTGGGAAATTCCCTGACACATTAAAATGTGTCATGGCTAAGGATTGTGATTGACAGTTTATATTATGTACTCTCTTGTGTCAACAATCACAGCCATTTTAGAAAAAAGCTCTTCTGTGGATATCACTCTTTCAATGCTATGTGTATGAGGGCAATACAACAGTATGGTTACCATTCAACAACAAAACTTCAATAAAGCTCCCTAAACAAGGAAGGAAGACAAAGCTTGGTTTTTACAATGTGCTGCTGGGATATATGACACAGTATCTAGGCCCCACAGAGCATCATGGATGCTCTAGGCCTCTGCCCCCTGGCCTGCCCAATACACAGGCCTAATTAAAAGACCATTGAGGATAACCACCTTGACTTTTATGGACCATATAAATCTATACTGGAGTGGCCTATTCAGGGGGTCAGAGAAAGGAGGGGAAGCGGGCCAATACAGACAGGAGAAAGGCTTAGAAGGGTTGGTGAAGGCTGGCAGAAAATGAGAAGGGGTTGACCGTAGGATGCGAAGAAGGTTTGAGGGGTGGCCATTCCTCTCCTCCCCCTCACCTCCTGCCTGAGACAATAGGACTCACTAAGAGCCAAGGACCAGAGGGTGTGATAAGGTAATGATAATGTAATGAGGACCAATCATGAGCCTGAGCTAAGAGGAGGGCCCCTTAATTTGTCTCTAGAGTGGTAGTTCAGTGACAGATTGATTGCTCGGAGGGAGAGTGATGATGTGACACATGCAAAATGGATGCGTCTCTGACAAGAAGAGAAAGAGGATAAGAAATCATCAATCAAAATAGAAGAAATGGGAAGGCCATACAATCCTGTGCTGTGTATATGCACTATACTCTATGCAGGCAGAGCAAACATAGCTACCCAAATTGACACTGAGTGACCTGTATTAAACTGTGTGGAAAATGTGAAATGGTGCTCTGAGCGCACGGTCTCAACCCTGAGATTTTACGATACATATTTGAAACAATGTGCGAGGGCGACTCAAGGCTCTGGAGGCACTTTGATGCTCAGCAAGTTTTCAAAAGGACCTCTAGAACGATTCAAAATGAGCTGTTGAACTTCCTGTACGAGGTGTACAGGGAAGAAGTTGCTATGCAAGTGGCTGAGACATTGTTTGTTGCTGTGCAAGTGGATGATGTGTCATGCAAATCCCAGCTGGTGCTTGTATTGAGATACGTACTGCCAAACAATACAGTGAGAGAACGTAATTTAGAGATGGAAGTTAAGGATAAAAGATGCCCAACACCATCAAAAGTGTACCGGAGAAACTAAAGTTTGGGGAAAAGTTGATCGCAGTATGATGGTGTCGCCATGATGAGTGGGAATGTCTGTAGCACACAGACCTTGATGAAGGAAACCTATCCAAATGGTCATTTTGTGCACTGCTATGCACACAAGCTCTCACTTGGCAGCAGCTGTGCTCTGCCAGGGGTGTTTTTTTCAGACCTGAGTCTGACGGCCTTCGTTACCTTCCTTTCGGGTGTCTCCAAAACTAGTTACAGCCCTCGCAGAGGCAACACAAAGGCCACCAGCTGTCATGCTGCAGCTGGAGTCAGCAATGCTTTTGTTCAGTTCAAAGGGAATACAGTACAGGCCAAAAGTTTGGACACACCTTCTCATTCAATGTGTTTCTTTATTTTCATGACTATTTACATGGAGATTCTCACTGAAGGCATCAAAACTATGAATGAACACATATGGAATTATGTACTTAACAAAAAAGTGTGAAATAACTGAAAACATGTCTTATATTTTAGATTCTTCAAAGTAGCCACCCTTTGCTTTTTTTGATAACTCTGCAAACCCTTGGTGTTCTCTCAATGAGCTTCGTGAGGTAGTCACCTGAAATGGTTTTCACTTCACAGGTGTGCTTTGTCAGGGTTAATTAGTGGAAGTTTTTCCCTTATTAATAAAAAAGCAAAGGGTGGCTACTTTGAAGAATCTAAAATATAGACATGTTTTCAGTTATTTCACACTTTTTTGTTAAGTACATAATTCCATATGTGTTCATTCATAGTTGGGATGCCTTCAGTGAGAATCTACAATGTAAATAGTCATGAAAATAAAAAGGAAACGCATTGAATGAGAAGGTGTGTCCAAACTTTTGGCCTGTATCAAACAGCAAATATGACAAATATGACAAAACTGAAAGATTGGCCACTACAACCCAAGATGTAGCAGATGAACCGGCTAGAAGAGTCACTAATACAGCACCAGTTACAAATTAGGCATGTAACATCATCATCTCACAGGCTGACTGGTGACTTTTTTTTTTTGTAAGATTTTTGGGGCATTTCAGCCTTTAATGGAAAGAACAGATAGATATGAAAGGGGAGAGAGAGGGGGATGACATGCAGGAAATCGTCTCAGGTCAGACTCGAACCCTGGACCTTCTGCGTCGAGGCATACACCTCTACATATGTGCGCCCGCTCTACCAACTGAGCCAACCCGGCCACGAGCAGTGACTTTAAAAGATTGACCACCTTATAGCTGCTTATCTAGTTGACAGCTCTTTTTTTCTCAGATTATTTTTAGCAGCTACAGGATTTTAACTAGCCTGACGTCGTCATACTCTCTATTCAGAATATGAGTCTGATACTGCTCCATTGGGCTGTGATTATGGGGCGTGTTTCATCCGAACCAGGAAAGAAAATGCCTCTGCACTCAATTGGATAGATCTACAACCAATCAGAGAAACGGAACTCAACGCAACTGTCAACAGAACTCAAAACCAATGAGATGAGACGCTGTATCGTCTCCATAGCAACCACTCTTTGCACTTCCGTCCTAACTTCCGAATTTTTTGTAGCTGAATATATCATTTGTTTTGTGTAAATATGAATGTGGGATAACGTTAGTGATAGTGAGATGTTTGCTGCAGTTGCATTTCTAGTGAAGAATCGGCGAAAACACATTTTATTTCTCTGATTCACTGCTTTGTTCTAACGCCGCTGGGCGCTCCCTCTCTTCAGTCTCTCTCTCTCTCTCTCGACCATATAAAGCCTACTACACACTGAGCCGATAATCGGTCGTTAGACAGTCTGGCGAGGTCAGTGACTCGAGTCTGTTCCGTGTGTTCCGTGTCTTCGTCCGTCCGAGGGGCCGTCGGCCGTCATTTTGGCCGATTTGACATGTATAATCGGCGGGGCGGGCACTGCCGGCAGTCAGACCCATCTGATTTGTTGAGTGCTAACCCGGAAACTGGGAGCAGAATGAGCTAGGGTTGTGCCGATGGACGATATCATTGGGTGATGGCTGGCCGACATCATGATGGAGAGCCACCATCGTGATGCCCCCCCGTCAAACACACTAATCCTAGTCGCGGGCGCTCGACGGGAAATTGACAAGTGCGTCGGTCTTAAACTAGCAAAGACACAAAGACAGGACATAGGGCTCCTTAAGTGGAAGCTACTTTTTCCCCCCTTACCTGCAACCTATTTGTGAAAAAGACCATCGCTTTGAGCAGACTGGATTGGCTGTAGTGATACATTCTCTCTCTCTCTCCCTGTCAGTTGTAGCTCGCTCTACCTTCTAGTAACGTTGGACACAGCGGTCTCGAGTGAGAGAGAAAAAAGTGTTAAAAGTGGAACGTTATCTCACTTTCCTTTCTCCCCTCATTGGCCTACGTTTGTCGACACTACTCTGTGCGTGCATCAATAAGTAAGTCTGAGGTCCTGTAGGTACGGGACGATGTTATGCAGGATTTATGAATGTACGTTAGCAACAGTAGGCTAATTCACGAGGGTGCTATTTTATGTGTGAGCTAATATTGCGCATCTGTTCATGTGCGCTTATGTTTCTGTTTATTGAATGTGGTATTCAGTGCAAACATAACCGATAATGTAGTTTAAACTCAGTAATGATGGTATGTTAGGTTATTACTGTCGCTCTGTTGAAGGCAAACGTCCCACTGTACTGTCGTTACGCAGATCACGGACATCTGATTTACTTTACTGCACCGTACTTAAGTGAAAGTAGGTCAAGTTGTAAAACCTACCAGCAGGGCACCATTTACAGAGGGCATTTAAATGTATGTCTAATCGTTTCTATGTTAACTGTTGGCCCATAGTAGTAGAAAAAAATATTTATGTAAAGAGATATGAGCCCCCCCGACGACGATATCATCGTCCATCACAATGTTTTACTGTAAACATCGTCAACTGCCAATTTAGGGGACATCGCCCAACCCTAGAATGAGCGTGACTAGAGTCTCTCAAAATCCAACGAAAATCTTTTAACTGACTTTTGTCGATCTGAAATGAAGACAGATTCAGCAACTGCGTGGCCTATTTCTCGCTTAAAATGTTTTCAGAAACAGGTTTCGGTGAACTATTTTAGAACAATATGAGCTTGTATTCTGAACAAGCCGTCATGACAGTCTGTCTTTGAATTTCCGGAGAAACCAGACCCACGTGACGCGTTCGTCCAATCAGCTGCCGGTTTTCATTTTTGGGCGACAATACAGATTAGCGCCGCCTGCTGTTATGGAGACGTATTACGTCTCGTCTCTTCGGTGTGTTCCGAGGCACTTTTTTGACCAACTCAGGGAGACTGATCAGTCCAACTGCCTTTTCTGATGAGGGTCGGCCGTCTGGTCGGTGTGTCTGAGGATTAACGTTATCGTGCTTTCGGGCGGTCATTGAGGCTCTGTCTAAAACTCTGCCATTTCAACCAGCTGTTTGTAACATAAAAATAAAATGGATTATGGATCATTTTATTTCTATTGTTTATAGCTGACTTTACCAGCTGACTTCTCTGTTGGCTGTTGAAACAGGAGACATCTCTTACGTTCTAAAACCAGCCTCTGCGACTTGAACAGCAAAGTCGTAGAGACACCAGGCATCAGCTGGTTTGAGTTGAGCTGAGACGGGCGGTTGAGGATTTTAAAATGAATGCGCTGTCGATATCTTCTCTAACAGATGCGATGGCGGAATCTACACATCTCAATTCTACAGCGGCAGCCACCTTTCAATTCAACCCAAGTGCTCTTTGGTGACGTGGTTGATTACGTTACTGTTGATCATCTGTCCATCATCGTATAAAGCCCACCCTGACAATTTGATTGGTCCGAAAGGCTCTTCAAGCATAGTTGCTCCACAACGGATCAAGTCCAGACCGAACTTCCCGACCTCAAATGTTGTGGGCGGAACTAAGTTCGGCTGGCATCCAGGTTAGATTTTAACACCAGAATCACTGAAAAGTTTTCTCAGAGGACAATCTGCCGTGCCTCCTTTTTCTTCAAGTAAGCTTTGAATTGTTGAGTGAAATATTTTGTTTATCTTGCTGTTATAGCATAGTATGCATTTGTAATCTGATTACATCAGGTTACTTTTCTAATACTCATGGCTAGACATTATGGTGAAGGCTTAGTGTGAAACTTAATGCTGCTGAACGGTTTAATAATGTGAATAGTGACTATTACTATTTGCCTTTATTCATGGGGATACTCTCCCTTTTCCCCAGTCCTCTTCTGCTCTCCTCCCTCTTGCATTCAGTTCAAACATACATCCGTGCCAAATGCCACTCCTATTCACCTCCTATTGCTATCATTCAGCGTGCAAGCAGTGTTTATCTATCACATCGCCTCATTTTGCCTAATCCTGTAGTGTCTTGTGGTTATGCTGTAGAGGAGTCAAAATATAATTGACTCATTTTTGGACAATATACAGTCAGGCCAAAAGTTTGGACACACCTTCTCATTCAATGTGTTTCTTTATTTATTTTCATGACTATTTACATTGTAGATTCTCACTGAAGGCATCAAAACTGTGAATGAACACATATGGAATTATGTGTACTTAACAAAAAAGTGTGAAATAACTGAAAACATGTCTTATATTTTAGATTCTTCTTCGTAGCCACCCTTTGCTTTTTTTATTAATAAGGGAAAAAATTCCACTAATTAACCCTGACAAAGCACACCTGTGAAGTGAAAACCATTTCAGGTGACTACCTCATGAAGCTCATTGAGAGAACACCAAGGGTTTGCAGCGCTATCAAAAAAAGCAAAGGGGGGCTACTTTGAAGAATCTAAAATATAAGACATGTTTTCAGTTATTTCACACTTTTTTGTTAAGTACATAATTCCATATGTGTTCATTCATAGTTGGGATGCCTTCAGTGAGAATCTACAATGTAAATAGTCATGAAAATAAAGAAACACATTGAATGAGAAGGTGTGTCCAAACTTTTGGCCTGTACTGTATCAAATTGTCAAATATGTCTAGTTGTTTGCCCACCATTTAAACCACCACTGATCACACTGCCATTCAAATGAGTTTATAGGCTACAGTATAAAGTAAAATGGCTACTGCTCGTTTTGTCTCGACAGGTCTTGGTTGTTGCCAGCTGGGGAATGAATGAACAGTGACCTTGCAGACAAAGTAAGCAGCACCTACCGTACACAGCTTGTTCCCTTGAGAGCTATCGTGGCTTAAAATGTTTCTGATAGTTTGTTGTGGTTGCTTCATTTTTGTCTGTCATGGATGGCTGGGGACATGTCCATGTATTAATATCTTGACTGGTGATTAATTCATACTCCTTTAGTTTATTAAAAATGTGAACTATAACTTTGAATTAAACTGCCACCAGTATTCTTTTTCGAATTTTGAATATAAATAGAATTTCTTTCTCACTCTGTTGCCTCTAGACACTATACTGGAGTAAGTGTGGCTGCAACAGTGTATAATCAATAGCTTCACCTTTGATTTTGACACCCAATAGTAAAAACAGCCTGGCAGAACTAACGCGAGAGACTGGTTATTATCGTCAACACTTAATTTCAGCACTGCTATGAACACGATGAATGGGAACGTAATGGTTTTCCTAATAAATAATTACTTACCGGTATCTAAATTCAGCTTTTGTTTTAGGTTAATGATTACATGGCAAGTTACAAAAAACACATTAGCATAAAACACACTATAACATATATATATATATATATATATATATATATATATATATATATATATATATATATATATAACTATATGTTTTGTTTAAGAACAAACCCTGGCATATGCTATGTAACCTTGACAACTTACCTCAATGCTGAACTGTTTTCTCTTGAGCTTAAAGGCCAGGTCCTTGTGGTCAGGGAGTTTACTCGCCAGACAGTTCAGGTGAGGTACTTGGCGTACATATAGAAGACCTGTGAAGGACAGTGAAAGCAGATTAAAACTGACATACAAAATTACAGTAAAAATTCAAGCAAGATATTCCAGTCCTATCCTGTCCTATGTGCATGTTTTATGTTGAACTGTGCCAATACAAAACAACCTAGACAAAGTCGTGTGCTTCCTTTTTAAAGTGTAAAAGCTTGTTAAAATAATGCAATTTACAGAGGATTAGGATTCTCTGTCCAAAGTTTTCTCACCCTTTTATTTTATTTTTTTAAATGTTGCACAAAAATCAATGTTACATTTTTCCTTATTTGATTTGAAGAAGATCGAACTGTGCTTGTCTACTTGGACAGGCATTAACAAACCAGTATTTTTTTTATAGATATCTACATTTGTACTACGCTTCATAGTTACAGAAGGTAAACGCCACTGACCAGAAACTACAAACATGGTGGGATTGCAGTGAAATAAAACGTATCACTGTTAGACAACACTACCAAAGAATTACTTGTTACCAGATATCTTTAACCATTTCCCTATGTATTCATTGATACTCTCTTCTTCATTTCCCTACAGGCTGGAGCATTGGTGTATTTTAAAGGAAATATGCCAATTAAAGGGCACATTAGAGCAATGAGGGACAGAAAGTGAGCATACAAGTTCGGGATTCCTGCAAAGGATAAAAGGAAGGAAGATGTTTTACTCTTTGTTTCTCTTTTCCTGTCACCACAAAGTTACATTTTCATAAAACTGGAAAAGTACTGTAGAAGTAGGGTTGTATAAATGAGCGTGAGAGAGAAAAGAAGAGATCGAGGGAGTAATGGCGAAAGGGAAACAGACAGAGAAAGTGGGGGATGGTGGGTTCTCTCCTCTGTGCACTTGGGTGATTTCCCCTTGCCTGATTTGCAGTGACAGGCTTCCCAGCATGCTTTGAGCAGCCCTGAACTGCTGCCGCAAACATGCACGCACGCGCATCCGCACGCACTCTCACACTCGTACCAGATGCGTTTGCACTCATGAACACACATCAAAACAATCATGCACATAAATGTATTTCATAACCCAACCAGAATTTCTCTGGCTGGTTAAACAGAGGGCAGATATATTCTTGAGCAAGAAATTCAAATATTATTAATTGCAAATTCCAATCAACATTTTTGTACTACAAAATTATTTAAAAAAAAATAATAATTATGCACTGAAACGTTCATAGTTTGAATGTGTTTACATGCCACCTGCCTTTACAATGCAGAGGAATGTGATCACTATGGGATGTGGTATCTAAATAAAAGATGCTGTTGGATGAAACCAAAGTCTGCCATTGAATGTTTTTACTCCTCATCCCTTCATCTGTCACAACCGGGGCTGTCTAACCCGAGGAGGGGAGGGAGGGGGGAAATGAGAGGAAAAGCGCAAGAGTGAGTCGGAGAGTTCGAGAGGCACGGCTAAAAATACCTGACTCGCTTAAACTGACCTTTATGCACAAAGAGTGTGATAGAAAAGGGGGAAGCAAACGGGAGAAAGAAGGAATGGTAAAACCGTGAAGGAGAAGTGATGGTGGGGACCGAGAGAGCAGAGATAAACTATGTTGCCCCCCTCCCTTTCTTCGTTTCTGTCTCTCTAATCGTCCCTTACCAGTGTCCTCTTCCTCTACTGAAAGCCTTGCCCTCCATTTATTAGCAGAGCATGTTGGCCACGGAGACATTGAGCGAGGGATGGAGAGATACAGGCAGAGAGGAAGAGAGAGTGATGGTGAGAATATCGATTCCCCAGTGTTGGTTTGCTCTGCTCCAGAGCCTCAGGGGTATGGGACTGGGGATGGAGAGGGGGCGAGGCGAGAGGGAGAGAGGCTCTGCTGGAGGGGGGGGGGAGGCAGGGATGAAGGGGGTGAGGGTGCGAGGGAGAGGGGGTACAGCGTGGCAGCTGAATCCCCCCCGGCCTGTCTACTGAGGAGCACGTCTGATTGAGCAGCAACACACTAACACGCACTGACAGCCTGGCCTGCAAGGGGGCTGCCCTGCCTCCATCCACAGCCCAGCCCCAGCCTTAATGCACTGCTTGTGTGTATGTGTGTGTATTTGATGGAAAAGAGACAGAAAGATAGGCGAGTGTGTGTGTGTGTCTCTTACCATGGTAATCTTTGTAGAGTGGGTTGGTCTCTCTCTCAGAGCCTTTGAATGATTCCAGGGCTATGGCATTGTCACATAGCCTGGTTACGCTGCCCATTAGAGCTCTGTCCTGTAGGGTCGAGAGAGTGAGTGAGAGGGAGGGAGGGGAGGGAGGGAGGGAGGGAGGGAGGGAGGGAGGGAGAGTGAGAGAGACCGAGAGAGAACCATGAGCAGGTAATTAAAAGCCTCCTGACGGGCCATCAGTGTTGCAATTAAATTAGGTCATCATGTCCCGTGGCCAGGTCATTTGTGGCCATGGCTTAGGTGAAGGTGATGAGGTATAGAGGGGAAAGAGCCCTAATAGGGGTTACACAGGTGATGTCAGGGCAGGCAAATGGACACACACCTTACATCAGGCATACAAAAGTTACATGGGAACGTCAATGGCAACACACTATTTTACGTCATCAAACAAAGTCTCATATTTGGTGCACAAACCTGCACACAGCAGGGGCTAGAAAAAGGGGAAGTGAGGGAAAGCAGCAGAGGCTTGATGGGGAGAGCTCCCCCTACTGGTTAGGTCAGTGACTTGACAACAAAGACCACACACCAGGGGCGAATACAGTAGATAGAAAGAATGAAGGAGAAATATACAAAAGGGTGGAGGCAGAGGGTAAAAGGAGAGGAGGGGAGAGAGAGGGACACTGGGATGGAGGGAAAGAGGGAGTCCTGCATTATTAATCCCTTTGCCTCTTGAATCATTCACATCCTTCTCTCTGTGTTGGCTACCACCGCCTAATGCAGTTTTCATGCCTTCATGTCTTTTCCCCACTCTTTCTTCTTCCTTTTCATTTTTGTCCTACTTTTAAAGTATGCATATTCCCCTACCTAGTCAGTACCGCCAGAACTTACAGGGTATGTGAGGTCACTCAAATGCAGAAATTAAAATCAGTTTTAGTGTAATTCAAAACACTAATGACACAGCATAGCCAATAGTGTCTATACGAGAGAGAGGGTCTGCAAAAACGTTATCTGTGCGAGTCTGTAATTATAATAACTCTTCTGTGCCTACTTAAATACAAAGATGAGGCTCCTTGGCAAAGACTCAAAAGTTTCAAACTCAGAAGAATCCAAAATGTCTGCCGAGTACAGTGGCAGAAGGGCAGAATGACGTCAGCAAGACATGCACGTGCTCCACAGCTAGTTGAGTTTAAGGAGGTGTAGATCTTTTTTGAAAATGTAATTTATAATTGATAAGGGGGTCAAACAAGAGTCACTTCAGTTCTGCAATGAAAGTCTATGCTGGTTCAATTAGCTCAGATTCCAGCAGAGTAAATCCTTTGAACACCCTATGCCTCAGCTGACCATCACTGACTGACAGGTCATTAGGTGGGTAAACCCCAGTCCCTTCATGTAACCAGTTACTGATAAATCCCAGTTTGGCTCAATGGGTTTTATTTGGCAGAAGTTTATCTAAACAAAATATGTGATTTCAACTGGGAACAGAGGCACAGTTTCTCAATTAAAAGAAATCCAAAAAAGAGTTATCAATTTATCTAAGGCAATGTCCTCATTTAGGATCCTGGTGGCCTGAGGGTAGAAGCTCCTCCTCAGCCCTCTCAGTGCTAGCCTGGTGTATCCGGTACCTTCTTCCCAACCTCAACGTGTGGTTTGGATCTTTGATGACTCTAGTAGCGTTTTTTTGTGCAGTGCCTTGTGTAAATATCCTTTAGGCAGGTTAGGGCATTACCTATTGTATTTCGGCCAAACGAACCACTCTTTGCAGGGTCTTGCGATCCAGTTCGGTGCCATTTCTGTACCTGGCAGTGATGATCCCTGTGAGACGCTCTCGATGAGGCAGGAGTAGAAATTCCTCTGTATCTGAGGGGATACCCGAAATTTCCTTAGGTGTCTGAGGTGAAATTATTCTCTGCCTTGCCTTTTTCACCACTGAGTCAGTATCCAGCACCAGGGTCAGGCCGGCTCCACCAAGGACCAAGTTCCCTGATTCTTCCCAAAGTCCACTATCATGTCTTTACTCTTGCTGACATTGATGAATATGTTGTTGTCCTGACATCAGCTCGTCAGGACCTCTACTTCTTTTAGGTAGGATTTTTATTATTGTCTGTGATCAGGCCCACCACTGCTGTGTCGTCAGTAAACTTGAGGATGGTGTTGGAGTCGAAAGTTGCTACAGGGAGTACAGCAGGGGGCTCAAAACACAGCCGTGGGGTGCTCCGTTGTTAAGGATGAGGGTGGAGGAGGTGTGTTCGCTCACCCTCACCACCAACCACAGTTATCATGAAGATTATCGGGTTACATGCCCTGGTTTAAAACTCTTAAAACACTTTTACAATTCAAAATACTAAAAGACCAATTGAGATGGACAAACTACTGTTGGAAATTTGCAATTACCATCCACTACCATTAGCAATAAGGTCAGCCGAGTTATCAGGATTTTAATCAAACAACTGAGTCTATCAAAATGCTGTTCAAGTTTGTTATTTCACTTTTTGAAAATATAAAATATTTAATGAGAAATTATTTGTTTCAGTCGTTTTTCAAGCAAAAATGCCAAACATTTGCTGGTTCAAGCTTTACAAATGAGATAATTCTTTGTCATATGTGAGAGTAAATAAAACATCTTTAGGTTTTGGACAGTTGGCCATGGCTTTTGGCACTGGGAAGTTGTCACATTCTTTTTCATTATGTTTTGATATTTTATAAACTAAAGATTATTAATGAAAATTATCAGCATATTAATCATATATAATCGTTAGTTGTGGCCCTACATTTAATTGACTAAAAGCAAAAAAAAGATAAGTAGCTAAATATTTGCATAGGTCAGGACACCACTTAGTCTGAGCAGCAGGCGAGGTGTGTATGGATACATTTTAGGGAAGAATGTGTAGTTTGTGTTTGTACGTGTTTACTTGTGGGGATGGAGATGGTGGCAGGAGATAGTATGATGGAGGAGGACCAGGCTACGACAAGCCTAATTAATGTTTCAGAAGGACTGTGGCATTGGGCTGCTGTGAGGAGGCTTTCAGTGAGTTGCTCAACTTTCCAAGCTGCTCAATAATGGATAGAGAGTCCAGTGCGGTCTCGGCCAGCTAGCCCACTGCTACTAGTCTAGACAGTCTTCCAAAGGCCACACGCCATTAACTAAGCTAATTATCTAAGCAAAGATACCGGCAGAATGAAGCTCTGCTAACATGTCAATACTTAAAAAATACCAGACACTGTTGTCAGTAACTTAAAATGAGCAGCCTGCACACCTTGGTGACCTCAGCTGATCAATTAGAATCTTTTTTATGACAACACCAAGTGTGATTAAACTAATCATAAGGTCAATTCATAGATGCCCATTTTAACAGCCTCTCATTACCTCCACGTTGGCTTAGTCACCCAACACCTGATTCAATCCAAAATTTCCCCCTCTCCTCTTCTTCCCCCGCTCATTCACTTCACTCCCCAGGGTGGGGAAGAGGGAGGGGACAGATTAAGGGTTTGGAGGCTAGGCCAGAGAGGGACAGGGGGACCGCTCCCACCACAGCTGACATCTGCTAGTTAGCCACTCTACCTTTCTTGACTAGGCCAAGGCCGCTGTGCACTGAGCATATAGGCTTGGAGCCAGAGCATGTTGTGACAACACAGCTGTTCTGAAAGTTAAGCAGCGGCCTATATCTTTCTATAACGGATCAGATGCAGCTTCCATGCTGTTGCGTATGAGGACTATAAGGAAGTAGGGTGTTTTAAGTGTAGACAAGATAAAAACATTTTAGTAGAAAGTCTCAGATGGCTTTTCTGGTGAGTGTGCTTCTATGGTCGACTGTCTGGGGGAGGGCTGTGGTTTGCCATATGCCTCAGCAGATGACTCCACCTTCACACTGAGAGGCCAGACTGTACACAGACGCATGCATGCCCCCCTCCAACCTCCAAACACCCACATACACCCACACACCCACCCACACCACACACACACACACACACACACACACACACACACACACACACACACACACACACACATCTACAAGGAGAGATATTTGAAATGCATACACAAGCACACACTCTCATTGTGTACAGCTTCAAGTAATTAAAAGCCCAAACAAACAAACATAGATTTAGAAGCCTTTGAATGAAGTGTGCACTCGACTGGGTCTGTTGGGGGAGCGATGCGTGAGGAAGAGGCCCCCGCGCAGGCCTGACTCATACCAGGGTGACACTGGACCACAGGGTCAAGAGGAGGCCCCACTACAAAAGACTTCAAACTTCGTTCCCCATTAATAAACAAGACAAAGAAAAAGCACATGGGCCAAACATCAACCCACGCACAAAAACCCCTAACTGTCTATTATCTTTAAATTCAAGTCAATTCAACGTTTATTATTTATCCCTCTAGCGGCAATTTAAGGTAAATGGATTAGGACAAAACAGAGAAGCAAAGACAAAGAGGTGAAGAAGAGAATAAAGCAGAACACACTGCAGTTATGACTTGTAAACCTTGCACATCACAGTATTCTTGCAGTACCACACATTCCAAAAACTAATGACAAACTGTTGTGAACTAATTCAAACTATCATAAAAACTGGACACATCAGTTATACAATAGGTCAGCAAGTAATTGCTTATCAGATAAGTATTCTAAGTGCACGCTGATGCTTATGAACTGTGCGTTATCATGTGTCAAAAACTTGTCTTACCTGGATGAGATGTGAAGGCACAGTAACTACTGCAACTGACAGCGATGACCTCAGCAAAGCACGCAGTCCATAGAGAAAGGTAGTGAGAGCGTGGCCATTTCTAGGGTTGTCATGGCAACACAGGTCATCACCCCACAGAGCCGAGCCAAGAGAGTGAAGCCCAATTCGCAGGATGTTACGTGAATTTGACTATAAGAAAGAACAAGCAAGAAGAAGGGGTCAGGCAAGTCATGAAAATATGTAATTTTCTACAGAAGCGCACACACACACACACACACACACACTAATGTAGTGGTAGAATTTCATTTGATTTCAAGTTCTCCCACTGCATTTGAAGATTAACAGATTGCTGGTTTTGGATTATTTTGGAAAGGTGCTGTTTTGGGTAGTATTCCCAAACTCTGGGAGAGAGAAACTGGACAGTCTGCTCACCAGCACAGACGATTGGAACACAGTGCCCAAACGTGACTGGACACAACTGCCCAATCACAGAGGCCATCTGACACATGCACAATGGACCTGTCAGACAGGCTTCCAATATGGCCGCCACCCAGAAACCCCAGCACATTCTTGGCACAACAGTGATGCTCTGCAGCCAAGGGGGCCTGGGTAAGGGTGGAGGGCCTTCTCTTGAAACCCCCCACCCCACCACAACAGATCAACAGTAACCGACCCTCACGAAAACGGAGAAAAAGTGGCCAAACATTGGTGGGATATATATCACTGAAACTGAGAAAATGGAGGACCCTGTGAGAGGTTTTTAACCTTTCCTACAATTGCCTTTTATCTAGGGTTTCTTCAGGATGGCTCCTGATTACTGAGGTGAGAGCCAAGAGTGATTAACTGGCCTAAAATGTGCTCACTGTTTTCCTTTTTTTCCCAACCTCTCCTCTGTTTGATCCCACCCCCTACATTATTTCTACCCTCCCAAAATCTCCTCTACCCCACTCCCCATCACTTCCTCTCCCAACAGTATGACCTAAGCTTCGTTTGGATCTGGATCAGAATCACAGGCATCTAAGAAAAATAAACCCCATTGTTTCTGGGAGTTTTCACAGTTGGCTCATAGTTTCCCAAAGGAGGGCTCTCACACCACACTTTACATTCATCCTCCTCTACACCATTCAACATCACTGCTGAATCACTATACCTTACTATACTTGAGCATTAGTGCTGTGTGTGTTTGTGCTTTTGTCATTATTACATATGCCCTTTCTTTGTTTAACAGCCTTTGCCTACACAGATGTTAGGGGCCACAGAATTAGAATTCTATTTCTATGTCTGCAGCCCAGCAGGGGGGAACTGTGGTAACACGACTGTTGCTGTGGCATCAAAAGGAGAGGCCAAACTTAACTCCTATAGTTTAGCCTATAGAAAAATCAGGGAACAGTGCCAGTTGAGTCAAGCCAAGGACCAGAGGCCAGCCCTATAGACTACAGCCAGCCTGGGACACAACCTAATCATCAGCCAATCTCTGCGGAGACTCACAGTCCTGCTGTCCCACTCATCTCAAAAGACTTGAAAAATACTGGGAGATTAATCCTTGTTCTTATCTGTTGTTTATATAACACAGTTTATATGAAATCTGCATTTTGTTACTAGTCCATAATGGCAGATTAATAAATAAACATATAAACGCACACACACTGACTATCACCCATACTGGGCATTCTTGTGCCAGTGCCCATGTCGCTCTGTGCCGGTCTGCATTCCTGGACTGTGCCAACAGCATGTCAGGCGGCCACACTGCTTTAATGATGTCAGCAGTTAATCTGGCGTGTGAGTGACAGCGCTCAGGGAGAGAGGGTGGGGGGTACTGGAGGTAAATCCTGTGTGTGAGTGACAGGGGGAGAGGTGGCTCCAGGTGACGAGCAGTTGGGTCACTGAAAGTAGGTGAATAAGGCGTGGGAGGCACACATGCACACATGCACACATGCACACACGCACACACGCACACACACACACACACACACACACACACACACACACACACACACACACACACACACACATACTGTATATATACATATATACAGGCACATCACAGTGTTAAGAGGATTACACTAGGTCCTGTGGGAAACAGACGGGGCCATGGCTGTTTCTGGCATTCTGTAGAGGACTGATGATTATTAAAAAGATGTATGTCAAAGGTAAGACTCACACAGCTGGGACACACAGGTGAGGCCAACCAGAGCAGGTGACAGAGAGGTAAACAGACTCATGGGAAGTGGTGGTTGGAATGTGACAGAAGAGCTTGGGGTCACGGATGGAGTTCTAGTATCTCTGTTTTAAAAATGCTCCTCTAATGCATATCACACATAATAATTTAAATGCACTATGCATAGTTTGACTGGGCTCATTGTAATTAGTGGGGCTACAAACAGACATTTGCAACACAAACACATGAGCACCAGCAAGTCAAAGAGTTCACATTTACTGACATTTAGTGAATAAAAAGAAAAAATGTGCACCAGCCTTTTGTGTTGCATTACTGCTAGCGGCAGTTTACTGCATGCCTACTGCATACTTTCCGCAATGTTTTTCGTGAATCAGAGAGCCAAAACCAAATCCACAAACACTGGGAGGAGACCAGATTAAAAACATTGGATTTGATTATGGGAATTAACATGTGTGATCAAATTGGACTTGTGCGTTTTGTTACTGATATAGAGTCAATTCAATAAACAAAACCAATGCCATTTTAACATTCCACTCTAACTCAACCGGTTGAATGGGTTGTCGCAGTGATCACTCATAACATGAAGAGATTGCTGGCCTGAAGTCATGGGACAATTTTTCTTGTTCAGCTTTATTGCCTGCCATTTTAGCTGCAAATGTGTACTAATAAAGTCACAGTGTGATTGTGGTTTGGTAAAAGTTGATTTGCTTAAAATGGTTTGACAATTGGAGATACAAATTTCAAGAAAATTGTAGTTGCAGAAAATATGTGGCAGAAATCCTCTGAATTCAGGTTGAAAGAAACAATTGCAAAGCAGTCATCCACTTCTGGTCCTTACCATAGGGGCTGCTACATCAAAGCCCTCCCTGTGTATGACCTCTTGAAGTGACTTCAGCAACGCAGAATAGGACTCGGGCATAGTACTGAAAAGAGCACAGGGCAGAGGACAGAGTGGAAATAGTGGAGGAGACAACCAGAAAGAGAACACAAAAGGGTTACTTAGGACATGTAAACTGTAATTGAAACCATTTTGATAAAACTGGGCCAAGCCTTTCACCGCAGTAGCTTAATCCTATATGACTGCAGCATGTTCCTCCTGACTGTGCTTTTCTGGAACCACTGAAGCAGACAGATGATCCATTTCAAGAGATCCAATTAATTTATTTGGTTGATTAAATTACAACATGACTGGTTCTCTGTCAGCTCCCCGAGGATCTGATTGTGCCGAGACAGACAGACAAACAGACAGATGAGACGTGCATATGCACAAACATACACACAACAAAGACGATAAGTGAGAAGGAGGGGGGGTGGGGGGGGGGGGGGAATTAATGGGCTGATATCTAAAATTAACAGGGAACAGCATTTTGGTGTTTAATCAAGGGTAAGATGTGCACTTCTGACAAAGGGCATACAATACCATCGGAGCAACATTTAGCAACAGTCAAGGGATGAATTACTATTGAGACCATCTTGTGCCTATATTAT
Source organism: Perca fluviatilis (assembly GCF_010015445.1). Classification (NCBI taxonomy): domain Eukaryota; kingdom Metazoa; phylum Chordata; class Actinopteri; order Perciformes; family Percidae; genus Perca; species Perca fluviatilis. The sequence goes on from NC_053114.1 coordinate 29,446,397, forward strand.
GGCCAATAGAAATGTTAACCCCATCTTTTTACATAGGTCCCTCAACTTAAGAACGCCCCACCATTGTAATGACCACTCTGTAGTGAGTCACAGTGGGCTGCTATGTCAGTTGTCAATTCGACCTGCAGGCTACAGAAGCTGATACACATAGATTGGTCACACGCCAATAGCCCTGCATAAAGAACAGTAATACACACTGATTACACTTGCGCCAAGTACATCTATGTACTCTATTTCAGTTATTCAGCCCAACAATGGTGCCTCCTGACCCCGCTGGGGCTAATGATAGAGCTGGTTTGGTGAAAGAGGGACACCTACCCTCCTTGGCCTCTCTGCCCATGCCCCGGCTCTGAGGTAGGGGGCTGGGATGGTTTGACATGCAGTTGAGCAGGAGGTTGCCTCTGGTTGGCAGCCATTGTGTGGGACGGCATTGTGTTTTAGTTACCCCTACTGAGCACCCCTCATTCAGGTACCAAAAAGGTCTAGGTGCTTAGCTACGGGGGCTAGTGCGTCTGCTAATTAGGATCATACACAGGGAAGCTTCTTTATCGCGGTGTTCGTCTTTCAGCGAAGGAAGAAAGGAGGAGAGAAGGGGGATGCTTGGTCTTAAACAACAGGATCTGTATCACCTAGAGAGCAATTTGTGCCAATTATGCCTTCAAGTGAAACGGAGCAATTTAACAGCTAGGGTATCAACATGGGGCTGTGGACACGTGCAAGGGGGAGTAGCCTGCTTAGGAGTTTTTGTGGTATATATGTGTGTGTGTGTGTAATATGCGGAGTGTGTGTGCGTGTGTGTCAGTATTGGGGCCTGGGGGTACAATGGTGCGATGCAGGTGTAGTTTCCTGCTGTCAAAATGTCTGTAAGATCTATAACCCGTTCAGACGCCACAACAGACGCCACCATGTCACTCTTACTCACGACACACTCCACACAACGCTGCAAACATCAATGGAGAAGATATTTTATATGTTTTGAGGTGATATTTAGTAAAATACCGAATGCTAATATATACTTTAAACTGAATATCCACAACATTTAATGTGTTTGCATGGGTGCTCTGTTAAACAGTCTCTGTTTGCTGAAATAAAGGAAGAGGGATTCTATAAAGCCTCCTCCACATCCTCTGTGCTCCAGATTGCTGTATTTACTCAGTGCGTGTGAGTGTGCCTTCGTGTGCCCTTGTGTGTTCAACAGCACTCTCTGAGTAAAGAGCCTGCGTGACCTCTGAACCCTAAATACACTCAACGCAGGAGAAATCAAACAGACGCTGAGCAAACAAGACCTATTTAAATAGACGTACACAACCTTTCCAAGAGGCTGAATGTCTTAGGCCAATGGCAAGCTACTCCGAATATAAGATAAACTAAGCTGTTTTTTAACTGATTTGTATAAGCTTATTTTTTTTTAAGATAATTTTTTGGGCTTTTCCACCTTTAATTTTTGACAGGACAGCTAGGGGAGAAAGGGGAGAGAGAGGGGGAAGACATGCAGGAAATCGTCACAGGCCGGATTCGAACCCTGGACCTCTGCGTCGAGGCATAAACCTCTCAGTACACGTGAGCCTGCTCTACCACTGACCCAACCCGGCCACGATTTGTATAAGCTTTTAAAAGGTTAAAAATACTGATATTTTAAAATTAATAAAAAAAAAAAAAAAGACGGATATTTCATTTAAGCATGATGAAAACTGTGGATGCTTAGATTTCAGCTGTAATTATTAATATTGTTTCATATTTTTAAGCAATTTAATGAATCTCAATAACTATATAAAACAAAGGAATTGTACTACTGTACTATATTAGCTGAAACAACTAATTGATCGATTAGATGATCTACAGAAAATTAATCAGGAACTATTTCAATAACTTTTAATTGTTTAAAGTCATTTTTTAAGCAGAAATGTCACACATTACCTGGTTCCAGTTTCTGAATTTTATCATTTTTTTCTGTTTTATATCAGAGTAAATGAAATATCTTTCTTTTTTTACTATTTGTCGCACAAAACAAAACATCTGACTATGTTAACTTGCGCTCTTGTTTTTCCTGTGATCTGCATTTTTTTGGGGGGGGTTCGGTGTGTTTGTTTGCCTGTTTGTCAGCAGGATTATGGAAAAACTACTGGCTCCATTTTCATGACACTTGGTGGAAGGGTGTAGCATGGGCCAAGGAAAACCCCATTACATTTTGGAGCGGATACGAATTACTGGACAGATACACAAATTATTTTTCACTTTCATCTTGGCAGAGGTCTGCAACATTTTATGAACAAAACAATTAATCAAGAAATGTGAAAAGATTAATTGACAATGAAAACAATCATTAGTTTCAGCCCTACAATTTATTCAATTCTAATAAATAAGTATAGTTTTTTTTTCTCCCTATTCAACAAATGTTTCTTTTCAAGAAATTAACCTTTCTTTTACTTACTTATTTTTTACATGTATGTGCAGGTATGTATGCGTGTATGTACAGTATGTATATATGTATGTATTTGTATGTATGTATGTATGTATGTATATGTGTATATATAACTATATACTTTGAGCATTGCTGCCCCATGGGGTGGAGGGTGGGGGTTGGGTGGCATAGAAAACTTTGCATAACTGTATAATGAACTTTCATCTGGGAATTTTTATTAAATGCAATAAAAAAATAAAATATATAAAAAAAAAATGAGTATCTCAAACAAAGGGCTCTGCATGATACTGGGGAGCGCTAAATCTTTCTTGCTCTCAGGTTGACTTTTCTCTAATGCACATGCTGGTTGCAGGGCTTAGAGTATGCGCTCTTTAAATTATGTTGGTCTGCCTGCATTGGTGGTTCACCTGTACTGTGAACGATGCCATGTTTGCTTATGGTGTTCTGTTGAAGATGTCTTATTTGTGTAACTGTGTTTTGTGGATGATGTCGTGTTTGTGTGCCTGTGTTTTGCAGATGGTGTCTCATTGGTTTCCATGCGTTCTGTGGATGATGTCTTGTCGTTTTACCTGTGTGTGGGTGATGACTGGGTGGGATGTTCTGTAGGGTAGAAGCGATGGCACTTGGCTGCCTGGCGAATTTCTGGCTCCATAGTCTTAGAGACGTCATAGTAATGCCCGAACCGGGATGAGGATGCCAGGGCACTCTGAGGAGGTCGACAAGTCAAACTCATGTTAAAGCATATGAACACTAAAGACCTTTCATTAGAGAGCATTTGAATTAATTTTCAATCATCCCTGCCTAACGCTACTGCTTGCTTTAAACTTCTTACAACAAATGATGCATTTAACTAATTTCAGATAAGAATAAAGCAACTGAAAAAATTGTATTTGTCTATCTAATATGTTAAACGAGCGTGCTTCACAATGCTATGGTAATGCAATTGCATTGTTTATGGGTCATTCCTTAACATTCTTACAGGCGAGAAGTTAAATAACCACTACGACCACGCTCTTAATCATTTCTTCACATAAATGTCCACTTCTGGCTGTGAAAGCAAACGTGTCAGGGAACGGGGAAGGCGGATGTTTTCCTGCAGCTGAAAGAGAGAGTTTTAGCTCTTCTCTCTCAGTGAAACCAGGGATTCCATTGTTAGAGGGGCCCTTAATCTACTCCTAATCTGGATTAGGGCCCCTGGTGTGTCCCTCTCCTGGCGGGACGAGGGGGTCAGCAGGGCAGGGGGGTCAGGGGCTCATCTTCTCTTTGTGAGCTGGGCAACCCGCTTAGCGTTCCATACCCGCCCTGACGGCCTCACCTTTGATCTGATGTCTTCATCGGGAGAGCGACACAGTGGGCTATGCCAGGAGAGGTGTGTGTAAGGGGAAAGTAAGCGTTGACTCTGGGGGTGAATTTGGGATGCAAATCCTCTGGTGGGGCTTACTAGTGGTTTGTAAAGACGATTTTACAGGGGAAGGGGGAGAGGTGAGGAAAGGACACAGATATAAAGAAGTTTCCAGGGAGAGAGAAAGAGGGAGAGGATCCCCAGGGACACACTGTGTGCTGTTAATCCACATAGCGATATGGATTATAGACTGAAGGGGGGAGACTGCAGAGAAGTAGAAGGGGAGGGTTACCTCTCCTCAAAGCGGAAGAAAGAGTGTAGGGCTGCCGACCCTAGCAGGGGGAAAGGCAGGGATTTGGGGGAAGACAGAGGCGCAGGTCTGGGTCACAGGGTTGAGCGAGCAGACATGTCAATGCACAGGCTGCAAAGTACTCTTGTTTCCCAGGCTAAGCAGGGGAGCAGGCGTGTGTGTATGTGTGTATATGTGAGTTGGGGACCAGTGAAAAGCCTACCTATTGCCAGCTAAGTGTGAGTAATCTGGTCCAGCTCTGAAAGGAGAGGCTGAGGCCTCATTCACTCCACAAAGGAGTTTAGAATTTAGTGGTAGAGACAATTGCCAAACCACTAAGACCAGAGAGCCAGTGCTGTTCTTTCGCATATAATCATTAACAGAGAAACATCTTGGAGTATTAATAAAAGAAGCACAATTACAAAGTTACCTATAGTCTACTGTATATTCAAGTCCAAATATGATGCACTCATTGTAATAACAGACAATATAACTGTCATGTGATCACCTGATTACCTGTACTTTTGGAAGATTCTGATAACGCCAGGCAATCTTCATGGCATCCAAACTGTTCTGAGCTTCACAAGACAGCCTGGGCTGCTCCACTGGTTTATGGATAGCAACATCATCCAAGATGGGAGCCGGGAGTTCCTGCACAAAAAAGATACAATTAATATAATAAGTTAAAATATAATAGGAACTTTTTAATTATCCTCATTGCTGTGTAATATCATACGACTTGTGTCATATGACAAGACAGTACAGTCTTATCTATCAGTGCATAATGTACATGCACATGCACATGCACTTAAGTGTCAGCTTTTGACAGTAACCTGATTTCTTGAATGTAAACAAAAGGCAAACCTGGTTTCTTTAATTGTGCTATTTATTTTTACTTTATTACACATAATCAATTAAAGATGTGATGGAGAGATACAAAAAAAAACAGAGGAGCTTAATCTGGGCAATATCCAATGTATAATCCAATTGAAATAGAAATAAACTAACAAAATTAAAATTACACACAATATCAAATCAACAGAATAAATACAAAAAGGTAAAATAATATTAGGAGTTTCATGGGTTGTTTACAAAAACATTCCATTGGGATAACATTGCACAGACAAAAACAAACCTTTAATAGCTTTCTTAAATTGTACAGGTATTAGCTTTGAAAAATATGATGGCAAAGCATTCCATATAACCGAACCTCTGTAATTTAAACCAAACTGAAGTTGAGATGTTCGACATGTAGGAGATTGTAGTTATTTCGAGTGGCATGATTATGAAGTTGGTAACAGTAAAAAAAAAAAAAAAAAGTGTTCATTATAGAATGAAGGAAGTATCTTGTTTAGAGATCTATATACAAATAAAGCAATCTGTAGTTGAATGACTTGATAAACAGTGAGGATGCCGGATCTTAAAAACAAAAAAATATGTTTTATGCACACAGTAGATGATTTGTTGAAGCAATCGAGAACACCAAGATAAAACAGCGAGACTTTTCCTGGAGAATCCTGATTTCTTGGTCACGTATAAACTTTTACGTTTTTACAAGAGCACGTGTGCATGACAAAGTCTTCACACAGGAAAAATATCGCTGTGACAGCAGTGCCAAGGGTTGAATGATCCTTATAGTGGAGTGTCCTTGTATCAAACATATTTAAATCTAAAGTCTGACTAAAACTGGAACTGAAAAAAGGTTTCTTAAGGTGCACAGTAGACTGTACAGTAGACTATTGGCGCAGAATAAGACAAAACTGAGCTCTCTCATAAGAGAGCCTGTTCTTTCACTGTTGAACCAATCAAATGTTTTTCCAACAAAATGGAAAAAAATCCTGCTCCTTGGATCAAAACCATGGTAGGGCGGGTGGAAAATCTGACTGATTAGCTGATGCATGCAAAAGCGGGTTTTTTCAGTGCATGTGAATGCGTTCTCAAATTTCCTGCTTTAACTTCCAATAAGCTTGTTTCTTGTGTGCGTGTTAACGTAATGCATAAAGTACAACCTTAGCATCTGAAGATTAGCATACTGTGAATGTAGCTGTGAAAACACTAAATGATGTGATATATCCCCTTTGGGAGTCCCCCTCTCTTAATAAGGCTTTGATATGTAAAGAGAGGGTGAGGCTGTGACCCCTCCCACTATCAATCAGTGGGAGAGAGGCCCTCCTCCTGTATGCTGGGTGGCAGTCAGCTTCTGGGCCTAGGGTCCTCTTCACAGAATGATGCATCGGGAAACATTTCAACAATGCCACAACCATGCCACCCTCGACCTCTCAGATACCCCCGCTGACCCTGACACATCTTGTGGAAAGCTGTGCATCTATAATACCTGTTAAATCATGGTCTGACCAGCGTGAACCAGACTCAATACTCTGCAGTGGCAGCTGACTGATATATTGTGACAGAAAAATACTTCTAAAAGTAGGCAGAATATTTTCAACATCTTCTGATGACTAAAAGGTAAACAAAAGTTTTTTTTCAAAAATTGTCTTTTTGACAGTACAACAGTTGTACAGGGATAATATTAAAGTAGACACATTGAGGCCATTCTTGCTTCTTTGTGGAGGGTTTGTCAAGACTTGTAGCTTGAAAATCATACTCGTATGCGGTACAACAAATTCCCTTCCTAAGAGTTTACAGAATAGACGGCACCTCCTCTCATACCTGTAAGATGTCATCTGGGTTATCTTGAGCCGCCGCCACAAAAAGTTCATGTCGACACACCACTCCTTCTGCCAGGAAGTACTTTAAGATCATACGAGAGTAGCTATCATATCGGTCCTCCTCTAAAAAAGAAACAAAAGACAACAACAATAAGAATTTGAGTGCAAGTGGAAAACTCAAGTAAACACACTCTGTCAATCAATGCCATATTGCTAACATTGTCTGCAAGGTCTAAGAAAATGATTTACTGATAAAATAGGTACAATGTCTTGTATATGTATGAAAAATATATCAACCTCAAGTCTATCATTGGATCTTGTCTCATTCCGAACATTCATTCAGACACCACAGAAGAAGTTTGTGACCACATCACAGTTGTTAACTGTAATTGATGTAAGGACCACACTCGGGCTACCTTTTGTAGGGAACAGATTGTGAAAATTGACATGGCACAAAAACATAGGTGTTACTGTGTGACCTGGCTATCAAAGTGGAGCTGACATCTTCAGCTCTCTCGTTAAGGTCCTCACAGTATTCCTGTCCACTTTTACATATCATATCCCCAACCAGCGGCAGAGGTGAGAGGGAGACACCTGTCTTAAGCATTCACCTGACACCTCCCCCTGAACACAAGAGGAGGCAGAAGCAGGATAAGATAGTGCCTGTCCTCAGAATGCTTCCCGGAATCTGCTTCACTTGAATTTCTCTGCTTTTGTGTGAATTCTGATGGCAATGGCATCCTTTCATTATTATGTTTCTACTGTCATTCACATCAGGTGAACTGTATGCATTAGGTTAAAGGCATACAAAAGTTACACAAGATACTTTTAAACACAAGTGGAAAGGATCATTGTCAGCTTGGAGTGATGACATTACAGTCTAATTTAAAGGAGTGTCTCAAGCATTAAATGGACAGGCAAGTGATTCAGAACATCGAACTTACTTTCCCAAAGGTAGCCTTTATTCGTGCACACAAAGTGGCCACCTGGCCATTCAACACCCCAAACCCACAAAAACAGCATGCATTATCACCATGAACCCCCCCCCTCCCCCTCCCTAGCAGAGCACATAACTCTACCCAGCATGCTGCTGCTGCTTCCTGTCACAATCATCATTTTGTAAAGATTTCATCCTCTCCACACAATAACAAACAGTGGGCACAAGGACAAAGGCAGCAGTGACAGTTTAAGGTAATGGGCATACAGCTGACAGCTTGGGAATGACATCCTGACGTGTCATCCCCAAACATCCGGAGAATTCCCCCCTCCCACGTTCCCGGTCTATGTCCTCACCTACGGACTTAGGATGGCACAGGAAATTCCATGGCTCTTCAATTTGTTGTCGGTGGGGCTCCCTGTTCTCTTATTGATGGGTTTCTAGGTCAGCAGGCCTTTGTGGCTTTCAGCAGGCCCCACAAAGACTCCCAGATGGGCCCTCTCAAGATGGGGCCTATTGTGGCTGTGTTTCTATGGGAGCCTTACAAATGGAACCTCCAGGAGTCATTAGGCTGTTGAGGCGGGGGGTAAGGGAGGGGGTGGGAGGTGGCGGGGGTATAGGAGCAACAGGGGGTGGAGGACGGTCATATCTTTGAGGTAGATCAGTCACTCTGGACAGTCATGGGATGATTTTTTAGTCTCCTTTTTTTGCAGATTCTGACCAAGGTTTGGTAAAGGGGGGAAATGCCTCTGCTTCATTTGCCTTTAAACAGGGGAGTGGGAGTGCGAGAGTCCTGAATCACATCTGCTAAAGGGGGAGGAGATACAATATCTAGGTCAGGGTGTTTTCCCCCTTGTATGAATCTTTGGTCTAAAGCATTTCTACTAACCAGCTCAAATTAATTTATTGGCAGGTACATTTTAAAAAAGACACTTAACAAAAAGCACTTTAGCTTCCAAACATCTAATTCACTATTGTAAATACAGCTGCAAAGGTTGGTTATTAGGGGAATATTAGGTTATGGTTAAATGCCCGTTAGCAGCATCTGTCGAGCCCCATATACATTACATGTCTGATATATATCTCTATTGTTAGGCTTCAACTTGTGACCATTGTTCTTCTTTATCAATTCACTTTATTAGTGTTAGGCACATGGTGTTGTGATTTTTTTAATTGTTTACCCTTGACACATTAAAACTGTAGTTTTTAAAAAGATGACTTGGCCTCTTTGGAGCTGTTAGGAGTCAAATAGTTCCTCTCAAATGTAGAAGTTACAGCTGAAAGATCCTGCTTATTATCTTATGTTATCCCTATTCCTATTGTTGTGGTTTTTCATTGCTTTTAGAAAAAAGAAAATTGGATTCTGTATTGCATGTACAGTACCAGCACTTTTAATGTCTTTTTATTGTGTTTACGTTTATATTTTTTATGCTGATGAAAGAATTTCCTCTTGTGGGACAACAAAGATCTGAACTTATTGTCATGAAACCTAATATAACCTACCTGCGACACTTTAAGAGTGAAACACCATAGAAGTGTTGTTAATTGTGATTAAGTAACTTCAGGGTTGATGTATTTTCATTGCATCTTGATATACTGCACATTCTCACTGCATATCCTGTAGTTCTATAAATATGTTACTAAATATGTTATATGCACTTTTTAACTATTAGGCTTGCTTAGTTTGTCAGAGTAATAATTATGATGAACTACTTTCAAAATATGTTATAGTCTTCTACATAAATACTAAAATGATACACAAATCTAAGATAATTCATTTTCAAAGTGCACTTTAAAGCTTTGAAATATTTAAACATGTGAAACAATCAGGCCACATTTAATAGTAATTATTATGGGTACATTAAAGCAAAACCATATTCACTTAAACTAATGGAATGAAACCATACGTGTTCGACATAAGAAGAGCTGGAAAGCTTTGTTCCTTCTGTTACAAAAACAAAAGAGATGAGAGATCTTCAGACAGCAGCCATACTGCGCTGATCCCCCTCTAGTAGACAAATCAGGATGGACAGCTCAAGACACTTCAAAGGCAGACAACGACCAGTCTGATAATTTTATGTCTGTGTCTCACAAACAGGCCATCACAGCTAAAGGGGCAGACTGTAGGAGACGACTGCCTGAAACAAACACAAACAAACACACACTCCAAACTCCCCCCCCCACCCACCCCCCCAACAAAACAGACACGCAGACAGCACAGTGTGCACACACACGTCGCTTTTTCAAACACAAGAGAGCTCACACACGCAATTCACCTTTACTGTGTCTCTCATTACCAGATGAAACCAACCGTACATTGATTCACAAAATGGAAGGGAAGAACGCATTAGTGTATAATGACTGACTCCTGCATCGATTGGGGGGGTGAATTAAAGGGCAAAGCAATATCATCAGTTGGTATAGGCCTTTGCTACACACAAATTACAGCTTGAAGGGGAAACAAGAATACCTTAACCTTACTGTCTACCAGTGCATATAGCCTAGCCTATGATGAATGATAATAACAATAATAATACAGTGGAAGACATTTATGTGTCTAGAAAACACACTTGCTTTGAATGTACTTCCGAAAACTTCTATAACACATCTGCAGATGAGCATGTCAATTAAGGATCACAGTGGATGTGTGAACACCTGGGATTCTGACTAGAGACCTTCAGGTCATTAGTCTATTTGCTATTCTGCTAGACGGTGACACTCTAACCACAAAGAGCCTGAGAAAAGGCAGACTGTATAATTAGCTGTGGCATGCTAAAAAGTGCAACTGAATTCAGTTTTGGGGATACATTTTAATATAATATTTGCTGTACATGAATATATAATATGTATACTCTCAGTGATGGGTTAATGCAGTGTCATTTAAAATCTATACAACTTGATTGAGAGAGTTGCCAATGAGCTGAAGGCTATAATGCTTCAGAAAAGAGTACCATATATGCATCTTACTGGCTTGAAATATTAAATACGATGCATCTTTTTGAACAGTGAACACCAATGCACTGACATCAACTAAGGCCACTTCTATTGTAACGGTAGTTCATTACTTGCAGCTTTTCTTCCATGGCTGCAGTCAGAGAAAATAAAAGGATATGGCTTCAGGTTTTAATAAAGCATTGATTCACAAACTATGATAACACATTAAACTTGCTTATGATGCTTCAAGACATAGTTGTAACCTGAATGAGGTGTATTGTTTGGTAAAGGTTACTCTCATTTATAAATGGCTAGAACGCAAGAATTTGGCATCTGATAACAATTTAAAAAAAATGATTAGCAAAATTACTCCCCAGACCATATGGTCATAGTTTGTGCTAAAATAATATAATAAAATTAGGTATCAAATGAAATGTGTACTTTCTGGAAAATAGCCCATCTTCGGTGCGAATCTCATACTGCATTAGTGAGGCTAACACAAAAGACCAATAAAGTCATCACACATTTTATTTTTTTATTTTTTTATAATACTGCCTTTTAGGCTGTCCAATGACAATACAGTTCTCTCCGTAACTGATAGCTGATTGCTTTGAACTTACAATGTATTCCTCACTGTCTCATGTCCTGCCCAAACACCCTGTTTCAACAGGGAATATCATAAAGGGTAACTACAGTTTTTTTCAACCCTATTTTCCTATGTTTTTGTGTCTAAGTGACTGATGGGAACAACAATCTTTGAAATTGGTCCAGTATTAAGTAAGATTACTGCAGTCGGCAGCGGCGAAACAAGCAACAATGTAAGTTAATAGGGCCATAGGGCCACCATGTAAATAAACAGTAATTTTAGCATCGTAAAATACATTTCATAAAAGGCGACATAAACAAAATAAAACCATGAAAATCCGTTTTGGGTCATCTTTCCACTTTTCCAACCATCACAACTCTAGTTTTGGTTGAAATAAACATAGTTTACCGATTTACATGGGAAAATATGTTGGCTCTATACACACTAAAAGTATTGTTATTTGAAATGGAGTCTGGTGGGTTTAGCGCTAGCGACCTCAGAGCTGTTTCTGGTTTAACAGAAAGGTCTCAAAGAGATTTTAAAAAGGTCTATCTCTGTAGGGATCCTTTCCATAATGTTGTCAGACACTTAGAATATTAATCTGAGCCTGTCAGTGGCAAAACTTTTGTGAAGGTAAATACAAGCTGGACAGTTGCCCTATTAACATTGCAGCTTGTTTCGCTGCTGCCGACTGCAGCAATCTTGCTTACTACTGGACCAATGTCAAAGATTGTTGTTCCCATCAGTCACTTAGACACAAAAACATAGGGAAAAAAAACAGTAGTTACCCTTTAAGGAAGCAATCATTCCATTTAATTGGACCTTAAAACCCTTGTTCAATTGTCAAGTGAGAGACATACCTATGAGAAGTACTGTTCCAACTGCTAACCCACCACCTGTTTGTGAAGACAAAAGAAACAATAATATCAGTCACATATTACAGAGACAGTCTTACTCTGAATCATTGTAAACCACTTGGAGCCTCCCTTTGGCCAAATGTTTCCTTCTGATCTCCACTATGCATTCATCTTTATAAGAAAGTAGGCCTCTTTCACAGCAGGCATTTTGACTTGGCATAGCAGGAAAAGCACAGGTAGGGCTGTACGATATGAGGAAAATATCTAATTGCGATTACTTTAATTGATATTGCGATTGCAATATGATTCACGATATTGGAGGGAATGATCAATTTTGTATCATTATTCTCATTGAAAAATATTAAAATGAAATTGATTACAGTGTGATTTTTGCGAGGACTTAGTCTGTTGGATACGATTTGTAGGCTGGGACATCTCGGCAGCACCACAATACTTAATTCAGAATGGTTTGACAAATATTTTGCCTTTAACAAATATTGCGCTCCACCTGGGATTTGGATATTGCACTAGTCCATACTGCGATTTCGATACATTTGCAATTAATTGTGCAGCCCTAAGCATAGGTATCACTAACAACAATGGCTACGTTCTATTCATGTGTCTCAGTAAGATTGACATTGAGCACAATAAAGTAGCAGGACCTTGAAACTGAAGCAGCTAATTGGAATTCAGCTATTAGGAACTTTGTTATTTACACCAGTGCTTTTCCTTTTATTTAAAAATGTTATCAGTATTCATCACATACAATCATACAGTGCAATGTAGTGAATCTCTGCATTTAACCAATCCTAAGCATTAGAAGCAGTGGACTCAACATAGCGTCCAGGGAGAAACTTTGGAGTTCAGTGTCTTGCTCAAGGACAGGACTGAACAGCCAATCTTGTGGTTGAGGGCCGACCTTCTCTACCTCTGAACCACTGCCAACCCTACAGTGATATGTTAAAATGTCCTCTGATAAAAAGGCCCAATATCTGGATATCTGAAGAGATGTCTCGCATGTTTTGCTTTCAAACTGGTTATGGCAAGCGTTTCATTAACCCTGTTAAAAATTCTAAGACCACTGGTAAACTTAGAGAATTTCATGCCAGTCCTTGGTGATTCTGAATACAATTAACACAGAACATTGTTTGTTTTTTATTCAACCCACAATGTTAGTGGGTTTTGCTAGACATTGCTCCTGTCTGCCATGGAAGGAGAGTACATGGCTGTAAATCTGAGACTACAGTGGTTATATATACATACATACATACATACATACATACATACATACATACATATATATATATATATACATACACACACACACACACACACACACACACACACACACACACACACACACACACACACAACAAACATATAATATACATACATACACACACACACACACACACACACACACACACACACACACACACACACACACACACACAAAAAAAACACACACACACACACACACACATCTCAGGTGTTGCCACACCTGAGAACAGAAACACAGGAATGCATATAAATTCATTATATTTTATGAGTATCTTTGGGCTCACAAATACCCATATCAAAAGGGAAAATATGCCATAACATGTTGATTGAGACCTGCTATTCATTGCATTAAAATATGGCCAAGAATAAATAAAGATGATCCCCATCAAGGCTTTGAGAACAGAGAATAAATGGGGGATGTTTTACCTCATTTTAAAGATTTCCAAAGTTGTATTCTCTCCTTAAGAACATTTACTTCCATTATAAGTGTTTAGGAAAAAGCAGAAAGTTATATTCCGTATACGATTTGCGGACACAACACTAACGTACACTGCTGCATTTACACAGACAAACTCCTCATAATCACACTTAGGTGTATCAGTGCCCAGCTTAATAACTTGCTCATAATAACAATGGTGTCAAGTTGATACCCAACTTTTGCTGTCTAATTTTATATTATGAATCATCAATCTCACCTTATAACGACATAGAGAAGTTGTCATTTGATATCAGTTAGGTGGATAACTGATATTAAACCATATCTTGCCATTTATGTTAAGACATTTGTTTGTTACATAAAAATGTATTAAGACTGAACAGTGACATCATAGTTTTTTGGACTATTTTGGTCCTTGGTGGCTTAAAATCAGACAGCTGAGAATGCTTACTGTCACATCAGCTTAAGTGCATATTAACTTATAGACAAAACTTAAAGCAAATACATTTCCATGGGCCATAAACATTGCAATGTAAAATCATAGGATGTGAACAAAACATGCCTGCTGAAGTCAGCATAAAGCTAACGTTAACTTTCACACTTTTAGTACAGGTTGTATTGTCCTGACAGTGACAAAACTCCCTATTCTGTGTCAATAATACATTTTCTCTTTGGGGAAATGAATTACATTATTCTTTGGTACCTAACTTCAGTGTGTATAGCTAACGTTACATTGAGAAACACAGTTAGCCTGGGTAGCTAGCGCTAACGTTAAATCTCAACAGCAGACTGACCGAGCAGATAGTCGAGTGACGTGACACCGGTCGAAACTAAGAGTTGTCCATTTTGAACCGAGGGTCTGGTACCAGGTATGGAGATTAACTTGCTCCTCGTTTTCTTCTGAAAACTCGTAGTATTGAACGGTGAACGTTCAGCTGAGGGTTTAGCCACACTGCTCATGGGGGCCGCCATACTGCTTGTAACTCGGTGACGCCTGTTAATGTTTTGGAGCGCGTTGTCCAATCAAAGAACACTTTGGTTGTCCTCGACCAGTGAGCGCAGCGATTGTTGCGGGGCCCCGTGGAAGCTGCCGTGTTGTGGTAAATGCATGATCGGAGCAAATCACTAGGTGAGTAAAACTAATATCGCTTGTTCTTTTTCTGTTTACATAAATGTGATATTGTGTGTTCTTGGAAATGGCCAAAAGCTATTCAATGCCTATAAAGATAAAGGTCACCTAAAGCATGGCTTTGTAACGCTATGACCTCGTTGGTTCATTGCACAACACTACAGAACCCTAATATTGTTTGTAACAATCAGCCCCTTCGTTTACATACCCATATCTTGTATAGCAGTCAGAGTATAATTAACTGCAATTAAAATACTTTATTAATGCATTACATAATACTGAATAAAAGCTGTAACAACAGCACAATAGGCTAATCTATTCTATTCTATCGTAGGAGTGAGAAGGATACATTGTCACGTGTCACGCCCAGATACCACCCTTCTCGTAGAGAACATTTAGACTACACATGTGAATGGGGGAATTATGTTTAATAAGCAGTAACCAGCCGTAGGCTACACTAAATTGCTTCACTGCATAATAGATTGCCTTAAGTGTCACTGAATATTCGAAAACCTTTTGACAAGGAGCATAGAATCTGAGTGTTTAACACACAGCAACATGCATGAGTTACATTTCTCCCACCTGTATATAAAGCAGACATGACTTCCAGAAATTGGACTATTTTAGATAAAGTTTGCATATATGATTCACTGTATGCGCATATATTCAAACTATTTAATTTGACACAACAAAAATGGCAAATTACTACGGACTAGTATAACACATTAGTTTTTAAATTCCAAATGTTAAAAAAATAACAGAAATGTTTACTGCCGGGGTCTTAATGACAAATGGCAAAAGAGTATATTGTGATGTTAGCTGCAGTATCTCAATATAAGAGACCATATCACAATAGCTGCATTGATAATTTATCACACCTCTATTTTATTCTATTCTATTCCCTGTCAAGACATGGTGAGGCAATCTACTAATTTACATCCTTAGGTCATGATAGGTCTTATGTAATTTAATGTAATAAATAGGTAATTGATTGCATTTGTACAAGTGCATCACAATACAAAGCAGCTTCATGTGTCTGTGCACATGGTAGCAGCTCTATGTAAATTGCTATGTGTATTTGTGGTTATACACTGTAGTCATTTTAAGTTGACAGTTAATGTCAGTGTGGATCCCTGTGCATCACGTTCCCAATCACATTCAGTTTTGGAGGGCTCAGCAGGTGTGAAAGTGAGGAGAGGAACGCCCACAGCACTGCAAGCATACAGTAGGACGTCACTGCAGCTCAACAATAGCTGTGGATAGATGTGGTGAGCACCAGCATCTTCTGAGTTGCACTCACAGTTTTAGAGTTGTGAGTAATGATCACAGGGTAATGAGCACTAGGCTTAAAGTTGATAATGCCAACATAGACTATTCCTGCTTTTACCTTCACATTCAGTGTAACCTGATGATGAACTGCTGGCATCTCCCTTTTTAAATTGAAATGCATTCATGCGGTAAGTTTTCCTAAAACATAATAGTAAATTGGAGTATTTGAGATCCAATTGTAGTCTTCTTGGAATGGTAAAATAGTGGAAAATATGTATCAGACATCTGTTCCATTTTAAAGAAACACACCACCGTTTGTTGAAATAGGGTAATTCACCGTCTCCTCTATATTTACAGTACAGGCCAAAAGTTTGGACACACCTTCTCATTCAATGCGTTTCCTTCATTTTTATGACTATTTACGTTGTAGATTCTCACTGAAGGCATCAAAACTATGAATGAACACATATGGAATGATGTACTTAACAAAAAAGTGTGAAATAACTGAAAACATGTCTTATAT
Source organism: Perca fluviatilis (assembly GCF_010015445.1). Taxonomy (NCBI): domain Eukaryota; kingdom Metazoa; phylum Chordata; class Actinopteri; order Perciformes; family Percidae; genus Perca; species Perca fluviatilis. Next base: position 29,463,071 of record NC_053114.1, read on the forward strand.
TTTAGATTCCTCAAAGTAGCCACCCTTTGCTCTGATTACTGCTTTGCACACTCTTGGCATTCTCTTGATGAGCTTCAAGAGGTAGTCACCTGAAATGGTTTTCCAACACTCTTGAAGGAGTTCCCAGAGATGCTTAGCACTTGTTGACCCTTTTGCCTTCACTCTGCGGTCCAGCTCACCCCAAACCATCTTGATTGGGTTCAGGTCCGGTGACTGTGGAGGCCAGGTCATCTGGCGCAGCACTCCATCACTCTCCTTCTTGGTCAAATAACCCTTACACAGCCTGGAGGTGTGTTTGGGGTCATTGTCCTGTTGAAAAATAAATGATGGTCCAACTAAACGCAAACCGGATGGGATGGCATGTCGCTGCAGGATGCTGTGGTAGCCATGCTGGTTCAGTATGCCTTCAATTTTTAATAAATCCCCAACAGTGTCACCAGCAAAGCACCCCCACACCATCACACCTCCTCCTCCATGCTTCACGGTGGGAACACGGCAGTTGGAACCAAAGATCTCAAATTTGGACTCACAGATTTTCACTGGTCTAATGTCCATTCCTTGTGTTTCTTGGCCCAAACAAATCTCTTCTGCTTGTTGCCTCTCCTTAGCAGTGGTTTCCTAGCAGCTACTTGACCATGAAGGCCTGATTCGCGCAGTCTCCTCTTAACAGTTGTTCTAGAGATGTGTCTGCTGCTAGAACTCTGTGTGGCATTCATCTGGTCTCTAATCTGAGCTGCTGTTAACTTGCGATTTCTGAGGCTGGTGACTCGGATTAACTTATCCTCAGCAGCAGAGGTGATTCTTGGCCTTCCTTTCCTGTGGCGGTCCTCATGTGAGCCAGTTTCGTTGTAGCGCTTGATGGTTTTGCGCGACCGCACGGGACACATTCAAAGTTTTCCCAATTTTTCGGACTGACTGACCTTCATTTGTTAAAGTAATGATGGCCACTTGTTTCTCTTTACTTAGCTGATTGGTTCTTGCCATAATATGAATTCAGTTGTCCAATAGGGCTGTCGGCTGTGTATCAACCCTGACTACTGCTCAACACAACTGATGGTCCCCACCCCATTAATAAGGGAAAAAAATCACTCCACTAACCCCTGACAAGGCACACCTGTGAAGTGAAAACCATTTCAGGTGAATACCTCTAGAAAGATCATTGAGAGAACCCCAAGGGTTTGGCGCTATCAAAAAAGCAAAGGGTGGCTACTTTGAGGAATCTAAAATATAACACGTTTTCAGTTATTTCAACATTTTTTGTTAAGTACATCATTCCATATGTGTTCATTCATAGTTTTGATGCCTTCAGTGAGAATCTACAATGTAAATAGTCATGAAAATAAAGAAAACCCATTGAATGAGAAGGTGTGTCCAAACTTTTGCCCTGTACTTTATATAGGTGGGCAAACGCATTTTTGAATCAGTCCATGCAATTTTCTTAGTCCGGCAGCACCGCCGCTAGCTTAGCTTAGCGTAGTGAATGGAATCCTTTGTTGCCGGTTAACATGTCGTCAATTAATAAAACCTTATTACTTCTTGTGGTATTGCGATATTCAACAACCTTATTGCATATTTTTACTCATATCGTGTAGGGCTGAACGATTAATTGCATTTGCGATAATATCGCGATATGTTAAAATGCGATTTCCTAATCGCAAAGGCTGCGATTTGGTCACGTGACTCACGAGAGCAAATCAGTCCGCACTCCGTAGTCGGCAGAGAAAGCATCAACTTAGCACGCGCAACGCGACCGTACCTTGAGCAGATTTCTGTCATTCAAACAACTCTGAGTTGTAGTTTAAAACTTGTAAGGGTTTTATTCGGGCTCCAGTCCACACATGCAGTTAATGAATACAGGCACGCAGAACTGAAGGCTCGGTTAGCAACGATTAGTTCTGATTAGCGGTTAGCTCCGGTTAGCTCCATTATAAAGATATAGAGCCGGAGGAGACTGCCGCGGAGGGGGTAACAACCAGACTCTGATAAATGACGTTCGGGAGCTGTCACAGCGCGTGGCGCACGGTGTTTCAACGGTTTTATTAGTACAGTTAGCTAATCTCCAATGCAACACCGCATGCTACTACTAACGTAACGATAAGCTCTCTGAGCTAGTGCGCGGCGGCGTTGCCGCTGTATACACCGACGCACTTCATGAGGGAGGGAGGGGCTGGAGGCAGCTCCTCTCTATGCGCATTAAAGAAAATACACCGATGTATATATTTTACTTATTTAACTGTCTAGTAAAGTTCAAAGACAGTGTTTAAAAAATGCAATCCACATGTTTACACATGTCTATGTAAATAATAATTAAATAATCTAAATACTACTAAGTGTTGTAAAGCCACATTTGTTTTATATTTCTGCAATCTGCACTTTAGTGTGATTTATTTCTGACTTTCATATGAATGTTTCCACCAGGGTTGGTCAGTGCTCAATATACTACTGGGATTGTAGTTAAATAAAAGAGGTCATTCATATAAATTCACGCATCACCTAATTTCACCATCACATACAGGCCTGGCCTCCAGGAAAGAACAGCTTGTTTAATCTATCTAATCTTGTGAAGTTCATACTATACAATGATTTATTGCTAGTTTTTGTTGACTATTACAGAAGACAAAGAGCTTAAAAAATAATCGCATATCGAATCGCAATCGCAATATTTTTTAAATAAATTGCAATTAGATTATTTTCAAAAATCGTTCAGCCCTAATATCGTGCAGCCCTAGTTTGAACCTATTTTGTAAACAGAAAAACAGGTATTGCAACAAATGAATCTATAGTTTAAATGTTTAAAAAAATAATTAAGCACATTGTAACTGCCCTTTTGTATGCTGAAGTCTCCACCAATAACTAAAACTAAAATGCTTTAAACTCATACATGAGTTTGTAAGGGAGGTTCAGCACTAAAATGTGTAATGTAGAGCTCTGATCTGCAGCTAATAAACATATTTCACAGGAGACATTTTGACATGTCTCAGTAGAGCTGGGCAATATATCGATATTATATCGATATCGTGATATGAGACTAGATATCGACTTAGATTTTGGATATCGGAATATCGTAATATGGCATAAGTGGTGTCTTTTCCTGGTTTTAAAGACTGCATTACAGTAAAGTTATGTAATTTTCTGAACTTACCAGACTGTTGTAACTGTTCTATTATTTGCCTTTACCCACTTAGTCATTATATCCACATTACTGATGATTATTTATCAAAAATCTCATTGTGTAAATATATTGTGAAAGCACCAATAGTCAATCTATATCGAGGTATTTGGTCAAAAATATCTATCTATAATATTTTCTCCATATCGCCCAGCCCTATGTCACAGTAGAAAAAGCACAGGTAAATAATAAAATGAATGATTGATATATCCCATTAAGCTGCTTTGGTTACAGGGTCACTTTCACACTGTCAATCAATCAAATTTGCAACAAATGTCATGGGACACTTGAATAGAACAGAGCCATCATTAATGTTATTAGTAACACCTGTGCTGTTCCTAATACGACAAGTCCAAATGTCCGCTTTGGGAAAGGCCTACTGACGATGGAAACCTCTTTCACATATCAGTTCAGGCAAACCGCTGGCAGGGGAAAGGCCAATTTCTTTTGCACTGTATAATGTCCACTATTAATACTGGCTGACTGATGAGTGATAAGTGTAATCCTCAAGACAGCTGTAAAAAAGCTTTGTGTGGCTAAGAGAGGCCAGAGGCAGCACAAGATCACAGGATACTGTAAGGCTCCAGAGGAGGCAATAGCCCAACTGCTCACTTTACAAATGCTCTCAGCAGAGGCAGTCCTGCTGTTTTGACAGCACTGTTGAGATTTATATGTGCTGACAGGAGACCAAGGGAATATATCATGACTGACAACACTGGGCATTGTGGAAAGCCTATAGGAGACAAATAAGATGCGCTGACTGACCTGCATCTCAGACGGAGGAGAGCTAGCTTTAGCAGTGCAACGTGCAGGATGTAGGAGTACATTGCTGTGGAAACTTTCACCACGTCCTCTGTACAGTCACCTAATTTTTCCAATTGTCTCAAATCCCAATTTAACCCTTGGGTTCTGTAGCACAATTCAGTCTGTGGTAGTGTAAATACAGCAGCCTAATTGTACAAAAACAGCATAATTTTCCCCCTTTTTCAATGTGTCATCAGTGCATGTTTTTGTTTTTCTGCAGTCTTTTTGTCAGTTTTATCAGTCTCTGTATCTGATTGAGCTATATAATGGCAGCAGTCATAACATGTCAGACCTTTCCTGGTCAGATTGTTTTGGTTTCTTCAGTTTATTTCTGCCAACAGTGTGGAGCTGCGAGAAGCAGTACACTTCTCGTGTCCGGGGGATGCAAGATTATCATCAACATGCACCATATTTGTTTTGTTAGCGTTAACAAAAACGTAATATTCTAAGGGCACAAGTACAATAAGAGTAGGATGGGTTTTGTACGCAGCTAATTTTGTCTAAGGATTGGACTTTTTCCATTTATTCAACATCCCATATTTTAAATAGCTTTATTTTGATTTTCTTTAAGATTTTTTGCTGATGCAGCATGCCGTACAGCAAGCCATATTTAGCTTGATTTATAGGATGGAAAAAATAAGACAATGAAAAGATATATTTCATTTAGAATGAAAGGAAATCATAGGTTTGCTTTTAGGTCGAGGTGTCTGTCATTAGCTAGTGTTAAAATATATCAGGCTTTGTCGTGAGCTGGCGAGTGCAAAACACAAACTCCTTTGTGAATCTGATACAACACCAGATAAGATCTTTCAATTCTCTCAGCACCGGGCCAGCACCATGCATTCGCATGTGGTCAATACAATAAGGCTTAGTGGCTGATTTTTCCATTCTATGTAATTGGCTGGGGACTCTGTCAACCCACACTTCCTTTCAATTCATAGCAGTTGTATTCATATCACTTGGCTATTATTTGCTCTGGCTGACCCATTGATTGTAGGTTTAAACCCTCAGCTCCTCAAATAGTAACCTCGCTCAGCTGTTTCACGGCTGTGTTGCCGTTAGCAACAATGAAAAGAGCAATATGGAGATCAGTTGCTTCAATTAAGCCTCTGATAGAAGGCAGACCTAGAAAAGATTGGGGGCTAGACATAGTACTCTGTGACTGGGACTTTTACATCTGTCACTCCCCATCCAGCCAGGTGTCTGTGTCTAAATCAGCAGGATTATCTCTGATTGGACTGATAGTTGAAACAGACCCCCCTGGTTGCCAAACCTCCTCCTTTTTATAGATCACATTAAGATCAAATCAAGCACAAGCGCAACAGGACTAATGCCACACCCTCCTCTGCCTTCTGCTGCCCAGAGGAAGACATCAGAGGTGGGATTCGTCCTCCAGACTCCCTTCCATCTGGGATCCTCTGGGAGAAAAAGAATATCTGACAAGGGGCTTGTAAGCCTCTTAGCCCCCCTGTTGCCTAGTTCTCTCTCAGCCCATGTTTTCCTAATTTAGTTGTGTAAGGAGTCCACTGCAAGGCCCTTATGTACTGTTTGGATTGTGATTCTCTTTGTGGTTCTAATAGACTGGCCATGTTTATCAATTAACACTACTCAGCCAATGGCAGGTTCAACTCTCTTGAGACCAGTAGCGGTAATTCCTTTTTGAATATTTTCGTATGGCTTCAATAGTGTGTTTAATTAGATATCAATTTTGATATGTTGTTATTGGCCTCACCTTCACACAAAAAATGTTTGCTTGCTGTTCCTACGCAGGCTTAATTTCCCAACTGATACTTAGCAAAATGCAACGGAACTGACTGCGTAGTTTTGACAGAAAAATGACAATGTTAATATTTTATTATGTTGATTTGAAGCAGAACATTATTTTCAATCTACAAATGTACTTTTATAGAAATATTGAAGACATTAGCAACAGTATCCTCATCCTCCAACCTTTAAAACATTTCTTATGTATGTGTTAATGCTTCTAGATGCCACCAATCTTGATTATAGGACAATTTACTTAAACATTAGAATATTGCCAAGGTCATTTCATTGTTTTCATCCAGAGGAAGCATCGCATTTGATGATATGAAAGAACAATAACAACTTGCCCTGTGCTTATCAACTTATGAGAGACTATTTCCATTTTCTCTTGGACTTGTCTGTCATAGCGACATTCAGGAAGCCTCTTTATTCATGTCAATGCTGATGGCAGAAATGCACCTCGTTCACATTTTGTTTTTGCAGCAGTGTCTCAAATTGTACACTTGAAATGCTTTTGACAGCTCGGTGGACACAGTGATGGGCATCCCTATTAATGCTGCACTTTATGCTCATAGCTGTTATTGCAACAAAAGAAAAAAAAAATCTTTCAATTTCATACGTACTACTTGTGCTCGCTCTGTCCTGAGTGAACGGGGCTCCCTCAGTAAGAGGGTCACAGAGTTAAACACACAATGAGGTGTTTCCATCCACAGCTATTCATTTGGGATCCCCCTCTTTTCCCCACTGTAACGCTGTGCTGTGACCACAGGAGGCCCTTGGCCACAGATGGTGCTGCAGAGAGGGCTGCGCTGACTTTCTTTGTTTTCCCATGAACATGTTTGGCGTGTAATCCTGGATTAACAGAGAGACTTTGTGTTAATTTACAGCTGTAATACAGCATTCAATTAATGTTGGTGCTCCCCAACACACACGCACACATGCACTGGGTATTAGGGCTAAGAGATAGTGAGGGTTGCCTGACTTTTTGCTTGGGGAGTTAGAGGTAATAGAGATCCAATCAGAGGTCTCTGTGGATGCCCACCTCATTCTGAATCCCAAAGGAGTCGCTGCAGCTCATATATACACTTTCTATGAAACACATAGGTAATGCTTTTGTCTGTGCACAGTCGCACCGCATCACACCACATGTGCACACACACAGGCACACACTATCAATGACAGAGGGTGCCTCAGAAAACCAGGCGGCTGCATATGGACTCTCTTGATATCAGTCACTGGCCGTGTGATCTTGTTATGCAAAGTCCCTTAATCCCTACCTATGATGAATGCAGGCTGGAATGGAGGGGGTTGAAACAGAGATATGAGGGCAGCTGTACGGGAGGCTGTCCACTGTGCTTTGCGAATGAGTGCTAGCAAAGATTCCTGATCCCCAGCCTAGCAGAAGCAAGAGCACGTGTAAGATCATGTCTGAGAGTGCATTACAGTACCGCAATGACAGAGATGCTGGTGGACGAAGCAGAGGGCAAGACAAATAGAGCTGAACATGTCGCCTCAGTGCGGACCTAGAGATTCACATAAACCTTTAGACCACTTGCTTCCCAACAGAGGAAATATAGGGCCAGAGGTGTCATTGTACCAGCTGTGGGAGGACTGCATTAATAGCTCCTGTGGAACAGAACAAGAGACCAGAGCAGAATGTGACTGGAAAGGGCCACTTCATTTGGGCCCTGTGCTGAGCGTATATATGTCCCCCTTCACCTGCTCAAGTGCTGTTATTCACAGTGGCGGCAAAAAGCAGAGGGTTGCCAGGGGTGATCAGGGAACACGAGGAAGAGTGGAGTAGCAGCACACGGGGAGGTGAAAGGATGGAATTGGTCTTTTTTGGATCAGAGAGGATAGCGAATGGGCCAAAGATCCAAACCATGCTAGGGATGAAAGAATGGATAGAGGGTTTAATAGGTGGAATATAGTTGGCATGAATAAGAGAGCATTGTGTGTGTGTGTGTGTGTGTGTGTGTGTGTGTGTGTGTGTGTGTGTGTGTGTGTGTGTGTGTGTGTGTGTGTGTGTGTGTGTGTGTGTGTGTGTGTGTGTGTGTGTGTGTGTGTGTGTGAGAAGAGCTGAGGGGGGTAATGGGATTAGGGGTAACACCTTTGGCAGGGCTGGGAGAGCCACCTGACACCCGGTCTGTTGGGGACCTATGGAGAAAGGGGGGTGGAGGTGGTGGGGCAAGGGAGAAATTGGGGGTCTAATCCGTGTCCATCTTTGGGAAGTCATTCCCAGAGCTCTGAGGATTTGGGGCTTTGGTTTCCGCTCTACTTGCTTTTGTTAATAATACCCTGGGAGGGAGAAAAGACATGGAGAGAGAAATAGAGAAAGAGACAGAAGGAATAAGGGAGACAGAGAAAAATATTTCTTTACCCTGTGGTGGACTGGCGGGACAGCGGCCTAAGGTAAAAATGTTTGAAGTGCAGACTAGCCTCTAAGCTAAGCTCTGTTTACTCTTTTCAAAAACATACAGTTTCAATCTGTTTGTGTATTTGCATATGTGTGCGTGCAGGTGTGCCTGCGTACACACTGTGCACGGCAGTGTGTAAAGATTGACTTACTTTCTTCTGTCCGTCCAACAGGTTGCAGCTTGAGTAAAAGTCAATAACCTGAGTGGGGCTGGGATGTTTGCTCAGAAGACACGCGGATAGTCCTTGTGTGTGTTTGTGTGACAGTGTTTGCAGGGCGGGTGGAGGGGTGCTGGGGGGTGTCTTTGTGTTTCTATGGTGCTGACAGAAGTTGATAACTGCTCTAATGATTGTGGTGGTAGTGGAGGCAGTACAGTGTTAGGGACTAGTTGCAGACGGTGCGGAGCTGCTTGGCTGGATGTGTCACAGCCTCTGTGTTTGTCCATCACCTGAGCGCAAGGTGTTGATTGGTCCATCCTACACAGGATCAAAGTTCAGGGCAGTTTTCTAGTGTGAACTGTCCGCTCAGCCTCTGAGAATGAAACACCAGGGAATGTGCCATCTTAGCATTAGGCCAACTGTGACAACCTTGTCCACACCTTTAGAAATTAAACCCCAAACAGCTTTTGTTTTTAGACATCCTGTAAAGGACATAAGGCTATATAAATGGATCAAACACTGAATCCTTTCATACCACTATATGTATAGAGCCTATGATAATTATGTACAATGACATTGTGCCATAACCCATGGTTGTGTTTTGTGCTGTAGGTGGAGATGTTCCGCAGCGTGCTGGGGAAGACCTTGGGGTTTGTGGGCTACACAGTCCAGTATGGCTGCATTGCACATTGTGCATTTGAATACATTGGAGAATTTGTGGTGGTTTGTATTATTAAGATTACAGAATGAATGACAGATTTGTTTTTGTCTATGCACAAGAAATAACTTTATATAATTGTTTTTTTTACTTTAGTGTTCTGGTCCATCCATGGAGCCTACCATTGTCAACCATGACATTGTTTTCTCTGAACGGATGAGTCGTCAGCTTTTCAAAATACAGAAGTGGGTTTCAGACAGTGGATTTGTATGCAATTTAGACATTTCACAATTTACATTTTTGATTCACTGCAAGAATTTTTTTTTTTTTAAAGGTCAGGATTAAAGCAATTTCCTACAAGTATACATCATAGATAAAACAACATAGTTTGTCTTTTCTGTCAATTATTATCAATCAATCTTTATTTGTATAGCACTTTTCATACAAAAGCAATGTAACACAAAGTGCTTCACATTATAAAAACAAAGACCTCACCACCCACACACACACACACACACACACACACACACACACACACACACACACACACAGATTTAAAGTGAAAGGCAGTAAGAACACAAGGCCATGAGTTGTTACAAATGAACTGATTATGTTTATGTTTTTTCAGGGGTGATATAGTAATTGCAAAGAGTCCATTTGACCCACATATGAACATTTGTAAAAGGGTTATTGGACTGGAGGGTGACAAGGTCTGCACAAGTTCCCCATCAGATCTTTTCAAGGCCCATACATATGTGAGTATGTTTACATCCCACAAGTCCATATTTGTTATAAGTGTCATGATTTCCAGCTGTTTTCTTATACATCCTGTGATCACCTGCTTTACCAAGAAAGGTTCATGTTAGTAGTTTTAGAGTCTCTTTGGAAGAAAAAAGGTTAAAAAGATACGGTAAAATAGAGAATAAATGAAGACTGTGTATGCAACAAAGTACTTGATAGTTTGTTTCACCCTGACAAACAGAATCTCTATGCATAATGCAAAACCGTCTCTCAGTTTGTCTTTGGTTTTCTTTGTGTGTGTGTGTACCGCTGTCTATAGACTATCATAGTTGTTTACATTTTAGGCCGCACACATCCATTTTGTGTCATTGGTCAAAATATCAGCTTTTGACAACACCTATATTTCCTCAGAACAGTGATAAAACCAGAGAGTGAGCAGGGGTTCTGCTGCTGAAACCACTGTCATTGCTTTTCTATTACTTCTCTCCCCAACGCCCACAGCTCAGGCCTGCAATCTCTCTGAAGCCTGTTAGAGTTAGTGCCAGCCGAATGGACAGACTGATGGGTGGGCGGAGTGTGTGTGTGTGTGTGTGTGTGTGTGTGTGTGTGTGTGTGTGTGTGTGTGTGTGTGTGTGTGTGTGTGTGTGTGTGTGTGTGTGTGTGTGTGTGTGTGTGTGTGTGTGTGTGTGTGTGTGTGTGTGTGTGTGTGGGTGGTGTGCGGCTGCGGCGCGTGTGCATACATTCGCAAACCAAAGGTTGCATGTTTTTGAATTTATTGTGTATTTTATAGACTATGGGCAGACTGTTGAATGATTTCAGCAAAACATAGCGTAAGGCCAAGCCTGTAAGTGTCATTCGACAAATGAAATAGGAAATAAAGAGGTTTCCTCTTCGACTAGCTTCACCCCCACATACAGAGGACTGAACTTGTAATGGGTGACATCATTGCGTTGTGATTCGTGATCCCAGGATGTAGTGACAAATGTTTCAGTTCGGGTCATTTTTAAACTTCCCACTAGGTGGACAGCTACAGTATTTTTGGTTTGTCCATCAAGTTTTGGATAAAGCTTATCGGCTTCCATTCATGTTGATGCTCCTCTACTTTCATTCACTTTTATCTAGCAGCTACCGAAAACCAATCAATAGATGACAATATCTTGGTGGCATGTTGTATGTATTAGGACACTCTGTAAATCTTCAAAGCTGTCCATTCATTCATCTGGTTTCTGTTGTCAATACAAATCGAGATTATGGGGATCTGCTTTACACTCATTATGAATATGGTTGTCTTTTAATATGTAAACTGTGTAGCTTGGTCCAGTTTCACACATACCGGTAACTTTTTTTAATCAAAAAAGGACAGCCAGTGTCTCCATGACATTCTGTACTGTGACATATTGTCTCAAATCAACTTAGAGATTTAAAAAACAAATTCTGTATTATTAACTATCACACAGATAAGATTTATGTTAGTCATAATGTGGGAATACACAATAGTGTATTGTATAATTTAATACAAGGGCCTGTTTTCAGTCAATGCATGTGGTGAATTTAACAGGGTGGTTTTTGTTTAGAATAGGGCTGCAAATAATCAAACATTTACAAATTCTTTTACAACATCAAAAATGCACATCCCAACATCTAGGTGCCAAAAACGATGTCTTTTTTTTTATCCTTCTAACAGTCCACAATTCAACGATATAGTGATATTCTCACACTTGAGAAGCTGGAAACAGAGGATATTTGACATTTTTGCTTGATTAAACAATTGAAATGATTAGTCAATTGCCAAAAATTGCTGCAGATTAATTAAAGAGGAGTAATAAACAAATCTGTTGAACAACACAGTGCTCATGTATTGTGTGTCCCCACTGTCACATCAGGTGTTATGCCATAATGAAATATAAAATATTACTCACATTTGAAAATGTAAAACTGCTTTATAAGTATTGATTCTAGACACTGTGGCATTGTATTTGACCCATCCATTTTTAAATGGTTACAGCCCTACATTTTTGTTATTCATGTTAACTGCTCACATTATTGCTTTTCTAATGCAGGACTAAAAGTGATATCTGTAAACATCCAACATAAGGGCAGGAAAGCTTTGTTCACTAGTACAACAAATGTTCCTGGATTTTCTTGTGTATCTGGTGGATGACTGGAGTTTGGCTCATTATGCAGCAGGAATAGAGAGATGGAGAGAGAAAAAAAATCTGAGTGCTTTTATGATTCTTTTTGGTTTTCAGCTTAGGACAATTTCCCCCTTTGAGACTGCATTTATAGGCATAAGCAAGCGAGCTTGTGTCTTGTTGTGGACATTTTGCATTTGTAATATTTTGCTACTCCAAATAAACAAAGCAGCTGAGCAGCTTGAAATAACCAGTGTGCTAGTCTTCTGTCACTAAGCATTTTATTTGTATATCATGCAGCCTAATATGCTTTACACTGTTAATTCTTTTAACTCCCAGGAGCAAAATCACCGGCTTTATGTGACAACATTTGGGGTAACTGAGAAAATACCCGCTGTTAACATAAATGTTTAGGCTCCCTCAGGGAGTTTTTTCCCCCAGAGGATGTATGTGTTTGTGTGTGACTATTAGGATGGTGTGAGCCATTATGGGTGGACCCGTAAAGATACATTTTGGAAGGCAGTGTTAGACGCTGTCATCACCTCCTTTTTTGTTCTGACAGACAGGCAGGTCCTCTCCACCCTCAGAGATCCAACAGCAGACTAATTGCCCTGTCACCTTTTAGAAATAATTTCTGTGTCTGAGCTATTGTGTCAAAACAATGACACTTGATCTCTAATATTATAGCAAAGAGGGCGAGAGAGGGTGACAGAGAGGTGAAATGTCCCCATACGTTCTGTTTCTTGGAGTAAAGATAGACAGAGTAATATGGTGAAAGATGAACTACATACGCCTGTATGTATTTAAGATGAACATAATTCACCACCTCAATCATGTTAATGTAATGAGCACTGTAATGGTGTGGCTGTTAAACAACACACCTCCACAGCGAGGAGAACTCCAGTTTCAGTGCCTCTCGACACGTCTCTGACAGGTACACAATGCCACGCGTCGCCCCAGCCTACAACCAAAGAACGTGTTCAATCTCTGCCGTCCATCACACCAGAGCCGCCGGCAGAGCCAGTCAAAGTATCTTTACTCGAAATACTACAACTCAGTGTTGGGCCTACCCGGGTCTTTGGGAATCTTTGTGGTTGGAAACGTCTGTTGATGTTTTATCTGTTACACTGTCAAAATCACGTTTATGCTCTTTATGTGCTAATCTGACAAATGACTTGGGTATTTCCACACCACCCTGTCTGCAGAGAAGCTTCAAAAACACAACCTTTTATGTGCATGCAAAGAATCAAGTGACGCTAATGGCATTGTGGCTATTTACAGGTGCATAAAACAGCAGTTGTCTTTGAAAAGCAGAGTCAAGGATGGTGCATTATCTGGTTACACCGCTGCTTTGCATCAACCTGGTTTTAATTCAGAGCTTTGCATTGACTTACTCTTTTTTTTCTTTTTCTTTTTTTCTTGTTCACACACCTGCGACTTGCAGGGTGATATGCATACGATTTTATCCTCGTGCACTGCTGGCCACAGTACAGCAGGTCAAGTTTCAGACCTCTTCGCTTTCTCACTTTTCCGAAATACTGCTTAGTTGATCCTTAGGGTACTTTTGTCTTTACTCAGGCTCGGGTTTCGCAATAAGGTCATGTGTTTTGCAGGACTCAAAATCAAAGTGCTTAGTTTAGCTGTTGTCGATCAGATTGATTGACCGTCATAGTGGTATTACTCAGGCTGGATCCTGAATAGAACTGAAGTGATGGCGAGAGTGCCTACGAAAAGTTTCACCAAATTCTGGATAGCCGCTTGAATTTTTCTTAATCAAACCTCTATGTCTTGATGAGGATGAGCGCAACAAAGATGATGCTTATTTTTTAAATAGAAGATGAGGAGAAACGGCGGGTTCTGGTTTGGCAGATGACAAACGGTGGTGTTTCTATTTCCTGTGCTTGGGAGCCAGCATATGTTACCATGTTAATGAGGTGTAATGGTGGGAATCCAGCATGCTGACATATGGTTCTCAGATGACTCCTTTAATGATATTCATTTGTGTCGTCGTTATTCAGTGAGTTGTTTACCTCATGTTAGGTCAATGTGTCACTCGCTCGTTATTATGTCACATCATCTGTCTCAATTATCGAATATGAAACGTAACGCGGCATCCCACAGTAGGACCGAAGACTCTAATCAAAGAGCAGGGTGATGGGACTAAGAAATACTGGCAGAGGCGAAGACGTGACGTCACCTCAGTGAAGATAATATTCTGTTTCCTTATTCATGTTTTTCTCTTTCCTCCAGAAGACTTTTGCCGTTAAAAAGTTAGGCAACACAAAAATAGACTCGTGGATTGTGATGCCCATTATGACAATATAATGTGTTGTTGATCCTGTCTGCACATATAGGGGGACAGCGTACTTAATTAGGGCCTTGACAAGCCTACTCTCCTAAAGTGATGAGATTAATCATAATTGGTGTCACTGTGAATTAGAGCCCGCTTGGATGACCGCCCCACTGGCAGGTCGGACCGCGGTGGAGACCCTTGGACACTGCTGCTAGCCGCAGCTTAGCCCTCTCTATCTCCCTCATTCCCCATTCTCTCTCTCTGTGTCTCTCTGTCTATCTGTCTCTCTCTCTGCCCCGCTATCTCAGGCCCCTCTCTTGCTTTGCCCTCCCTGGGTAAGAGGGGCGCAGATCTCAGCCAACAGCCTAATGACCCTGTTTGAAGTTCTTATAAATCCCTCCCAACCCTGCCCGTTACCCATGACCCCTCTCCTAAGACGTTTCGGGGTTAAAGAGGGACAGTCAGGTTGACGTTAAGATAGGCTAAGGAGGGAGGGATGACTGAGGTGACCCGTTGGGGGTAGGGGGTGGGGTTAAGGTAGATTCTCACTACATAATAGTTCAACTCACTTTTACATATTAAAGTTAAGAACTGGTGCAATTTCAGAGATTTGCCTTCTATTTGATTCCTTTGTTGTGGGATAAAACAGTCTACATGTTAATCATTGTTTGCCCTTTTTCCATGTGGTTTTTAGGTTCCAAAAGGCCATGTATGGCTAGAAGGGGATAACCTCAGGAATTCCACTGACTCAAGAAGCTATGGCCCAATTCCATATGCCCTCATCCGAGGGCGAGTATGCTTGAAGGTAACAGGGGAGGTGTACTGTATTTTGTCATCTATTATAAAAAAATATATATATAAAGAAGTGTTATTTTGCCAAATGAGGAAAATAGTCTCATATATTGGTTCTAACAGTGTTCATTTGGTTTTTCATTAGTCGAGTATGGCCATTTTTAAGCACAATTCAGAGATGTGAGTCAGTTTGAAGTTCAAAGCAAGTGTGTCTGATTGACCAAAGCCTGGACAACATATTGTCTAGCTTTCCATTCTGCTGTGTTGTCATGTCACTGGATGTCATAGCAACCACGACCCTGGAAACAGGTCAGCCAACCTTCTGTCCATCTGATTGGACAGCGGCACTCCACTGGAGGCCCTATTACGACAGCTGATGAAATAACAAGATCTTGTATGAAGTCGAACACATCATTAAAAGCCATATTAGCAATATGTGTCCAAGAAATGAGAAAAAGTGTTACACATAATGCTTGGAAGTCCTTTATTTTGTTGTTATGTGTGTCTTATCTCTCTTTTAACCCATTGTTTCTCTGTACCCTTTGTCCTATACAGCTTTGGCCGCCAAATAGTTTTGGGACCCTCAGTGAAAGCCCAACCAGACGGATCATTAAAACTCAGAGTGACACAGACTGACTCATTCACTTTGTTTGTACCGTATGTTACTTTGTTTTCAATCATTTTTGAATAAAGCTGATATTTATTTACATTTTTATTTTATAATGTCATTCTTTAATCATGCTGAGCTGATTTAATCAGGCTCACACCCAGTATTTTAAAGTTCAAAAAGCAATACCATGCAATCATACATGCTTCATCTCCAGATTCATTTTACTGTTTTATAACTGACAAGGCCTTGTATTCTGTGGCTTACAGTGTGCTGGCTGTGGCTGTGCAGCACTATAGGAACAGCATTGCTAATGGCAGAGAGGGAGCAGTGGCAAAGATGAGATGAAAAAGGTTTATGTTGGGCATTGCGCTCATTCAGTAACAAGACACGCAAATAATGACATTTTAAATTAACACACTAAAGACTAAGTTGTACCTAACAGTACATATACTGGGATGGTTACTTGTGGTTGAATTTATCTGTTTGATTTAATTTGCTCTGAAATGCACCTCCACCACAGATTTGCGGGACAGTTTTATATGTGCTTTAAACAGGGATATCTGTCTAAATCTGTAAACTATGACCCCCGGAAAGACATGTCTCATTTCCTTAAAAAGGATATTATTAATTTCATGTTTACCCTTACTTAGTATTATGGTAAAACAAAAGCTCTCTTATTGTTTAATATTTCATTAGGCTGCCAGGGCAATTGAAAATATGTTAACATTTCCCATTTAACCATACAATATTAATAAGCACTTAGTAAGGGCCTCACTTAACACTGAAAAGTGTGTGTGTGTGTGTGTGTGTGTGTGTGTGTGTGTGCACTTAAGATATAGCATTATTGTCAGCTTTTTGTAGAAACCAAACATGTTTCTCTTAAAGAACTAAGAAAAACTTTAGATTTCTGCCCGAGAAACATGACTTCTTGGTCCTATAAACGTTTAACCAGGTTTCTATCTGGACTTTCACAGGAGCCCGTGTGCATGACAAAGACTTAACGGGGGAAATAATGTGGCAGTGGTGTGGAGAAAAGAGAGCATTACTGTAGCTTTATACATCTTTGTTTTGTATCCAAAATAATTAAATCCATTATTTGAATAAGCTGAAGCTAAAATAAAATGAGTTTGTGCAGTTACCACCTCTGAACAGCAGATAAAATTCAAACACAAGCACACACAGAAAAAAAAACGGTCCTCTGTCACTTGAGAGCCTAGAGCAAGGCATAGTGACGGCAACAACTTTTTCAGAAATCTGACCAGAGGGGAAAACTATGCTGGCTGTGATATCATGTTTTTCATCAGCCTGCTGACTTTCACAAAAAGCCCTGCACTGCTGCCCATTTCTAAGGCCTGCTCAGACCTTCCTGGACACAGAGACATAACAGCACATTCACATACTGGGCTGGGGAAGCTCAGCTGGTCATTCTCCGAGGCAGAGAGGGACTCTTCCTTAGAGCTCCCCAGGGGAAGTGAGTTCCAGGCAGCCGTGGGTCCCTGTCCAGCTGCTTCCTCTGTCTGGAGGGGGCCAGAGGGTCAGAGACAAGGCTCCCTGTGACAGTGAATTATCTGCCTGAGTGTGACTGTGCCTGCTGGGAGGGACGCTCAAGATTATGTGGGCGTCAGTGTGTGTGTCCATATGAAATATATTTATGCAGGGTTTTGCTTCAAGCACATCTTTGTTTCTCAAGGTTTAATATTCATCTGCTGCGTGTCAACACGAAGCCAGTGTTCAGCTGAAATGCTGACACAAGTAATCTTAGCGTGCCCCTTTAAAGATATTGCCCCATAGAGGGAGCTCTGACTGTTTACTAATGTAACTCAAGCCCTGGTGGATAAAAATCAGTTTGTGATTTAAGTAATGTCAACAAGGTTAAAGCTGAAGATTGTGGATTTACACCACCTACAGTGTAGTACAAGTATCTCTGTCTTATTTGTTGTTCCCTAGGAGAGAGAGAGAGAGAGAGAGAGAGAGGCCAGTTTCACAATTATGCCTAATCAGACTCTCCTTATATAGCCTAGTACATAAGTTTGACCTGCATATTACTTGAAGTATACAGATACAGTACATCCCTGTATGTTGCCTTTGCTTTCATTCTTTGAGTTGTGTCAAGAGACTAGAGTTACAAAGAGATGACCGGGCAGAGGTGTATATCATTATCATGCTGAGTGGGCACAAAGCTGGGAGTGAGGCAGGAAGAGATAGAGATCGGAAGAAACGGACAACAGACAGCTGTGCTGAGCTATGCAGCACCACAGAGTCAGACTGTGGGCTGTCAGCAGGGCTGAGGTGTGTCTGCTGCCTCTGTAACAGAACAGGGGGACAGAACACAAGTGTATTGTCATAATGTTGCTACAGTATGTAGCTGTGTATCTGAAATATCAAAGGCTCCTCAGTATCTGATGTTATATGGGCATGAAGAGTGACTACATAGTTAAAGTTAGATGTTGAGTAAAATATTTTAGCATTTTCAATATGTAATGTAAAAAAAGGGCAAAGTGAAAGCCAGTTATTCAAACATCCTTATTGCTTGTTTGTGCCAAGCCAGTGGTTAAACCTTTAAAAGAGTAATCTAGCGATTAAGCATTGCACTCCTATAACATTGTCGGACTCATAATGGTGAGTTAGAAAAAATAAAAATGGATGCAGCAATTCGTCTTTGTGTTCCTCTTTGTCAAAACCTGGCGCCTACATTACCCACAATGCAACTCCAACCGCCTATTTCACAAAGTGACACAATTAGTACAGCAAATTACCCTGATAAAGTGCTCATTATGTTAAGTTAATGAACAGTGGCTGTACATTTATTGTCTTGGGCTTGTTTTCATATGTTTACCAAGAGCCACAGCACTGAGTAAAAAAAAGCTGATTTTTGTGAAACAATTATCAAATCTTTTCTTTTGGCTATTCAGAGAAGATTTGAGTACCGTAGTTATAATATCAGGTGGGCCCTTAAAGGTGCTCTAAGCGATGTCACACGTTTTTTAGGCTACAACATTTTTTGTCACATACAGCAAACATCTCCTCACTATCTGCTAGCTGCCTGTCCCCTGAACACACTGTACAAAAACGCAGTTCTCTGCAGACAGCCCAGACTCCACAAACGCCAACGAAGACAGACTGGCCAACCTGCATCACACAACATAACGAACAGTCTTCCTGCATTCCAGCCAATAACCGACAAGAAGGATTTTGGGGTGGGGGTTGGGGGGTTAGTGCGCGGAAGCACGGAAGGGAGGGGGAGGGGACGGGAAGAGGAGGAGGGAGGGGCGAGCTAGTCTCAGTTTAGTTTGACAGTACTTCGAACGTCAACAAGAAGTAACATTACCCAACATCGCTTAGAGCACCTTTAATTTCATAGTGTGCAACATAATTTTCTTTGAACTAAACATTTTGATTAGTGTATTGCTTTGATAGGACGATAATGACCATTATTTTCAGTATTATTATTATTATTATTATTACATTTATTATTATTATTATTATTTTTATTATTATTACCATTGTCTTTATTATTATTTAACTCAGCACTGGGTCCTCATACTTGCCCTTGCTACTGTATTCCCTAAAACTACTGCACAAACAAAGTAAAGGAGTTAAGCAAGAGGAAGATGAGAAATAACCTAAGGGACAGTAGGGACAAGAGGGAACTGGAGTGGAGAATAGTTGGATATGGGGCAGAGACGGGAAGAGAGGCAGTATCTGTTTGCTTGATTCCTTAGTTCAGTTCAGGTTAATTGAATCCTTTACTGTAAAAGTGCAGAGACACGTGAAAGAGGAGAGCGGGAGGTATGGGTAAAGAGAGTAAGAGAACCGCCCATCACTGGTAATGGCCTGGTTTGTTTGTTTTCATATCCATGGTAGAAACATGACCCAAAAATAAACTTGGGTCAGACTCTGCAGCATTACTCTGACAGCCAAATGTCTCTTTTAGCGCTGTCTGCAAACAAAAATATACCAGCAAGACGTCACTAATGATAACTTATGTGGCCTTTATTACACCAAACTTTTGCTTGTCAATAACTAAGTCGAAGCTACATCAATCACACTGCTGCATGAATTCAACCATGCGTAAGTTTTCCTTCTCTCTCTGCATACTTCTGTTCTGTTGATGCATCCTGTTTTCTTCCTTCACATTTCCTTTACTCTCCCTCCTCTCCCATCCACTCATGTTGCTGTTGGCTGATAAGGGAATTGCTTCTTTCATTGACAGGTCCTTTCATTCTCTCCTTTTAATCAAGCCTGTTAGTACTTCTTAATTAAGACATCACAGTTGCGTTTGATCACACTTGCTTTTCTGTATGTGTATGTGTGAGAGAGAGAGAGAGAGAGAGAGAGAGAGAGAGTTTGAAAAAGAGTGGGGATACTTTACCAGTCCCTATTCTGTGTGTGAAGATGAATGAACAGCTTCAAGTGGGGCAGATACACCTCCTCCAACTCTGTTCTGCCAGCCCTTGTGGCTTGTGCTGTGTACATCTCCCAAGCCAACAGGCGTCAACCTCCAGAGATCCATACTAGACAGATGGTATTGGAGGCTGGGTAGGACGGCTATCGAGCTCCCTACTGTCAGTTTGTTGTGATGATCACACACACCAGGCTGTCAATACTCACAGTACACTAATCAAAGAGGAGGGAAAAAAACAAACCAACACAAAGACTATTTAGAAGACACAACTTAACTTTTGCTGGATTTCATTAAAGAAGTGAGACTGTGAACTTCTAAAAACCCAAAGTAACACTTGTATATTTTTGCTTGTATTATAGTAACACACTGTGCGAATGAAGTCAATAGGAGGGTTTCGCAGGAATATTAGCCTGCCTTTGGCCTTAGTGTTTTTCGCCCCTAAAGGCAGTCAACACTATTAATGCTTTTCCCCTCTAATGGTGCGGGTGGGTGGGAATTTGTGTAAGGATCCGGGTTGGGGGCCTCTGCTGTACATACAGTACACTCACTGAGGGTCTTAATGGAAAGCTATGGGACCTCTATCCTCAGGCAAGGAGTGATGCACAGAGGGGAGGGGGGGATGACAGAAGCCTTGTCTGACAGGCCTGACCTATATCCCTTGTTGCTTAATAGAGAGAGGGAGAGAGTAATTGGCAGATACACATTTGCAGTTAGGAAGCGCTCTCTTTCTAGATAGTATTTTTCTGTGGTCGATATATAGAGCAGGAGGCGAGGGTGTGGAATTTTCCCTCGTCGCTTCGGTCTCTTGTTTGTCACCTTTGGAAAAGACCCAAGTCAATAAGACAAGTCTATGTCTATGTCATTAGCATGATCGTACGTCCAATGGCTGCTGAAATAAACGTAACTGTGTCTCTGTCTTACTCTCTGATGGTCAATTAGTGTGTGTGCGTGTGTGTGTGTGTGAGAGATGGCGTAGGTATCTGTGTGTACAGTACATGTGTGTGTGTGTGTGTGTGTGTGTGTGTGTGTGTGTGTGTGTGTGTGTGTGTGTGTGTGTGTGTGTGTGTGTGTGTGTGTGTGTGTGTGTGGTCCCCCCCCCCACGGCATGTCCTGGATCCTGTAGCAGGGTACGCAGCCCTTTCTGCCTGGTTTACTGATAGGGGCTGTTCGGCTTCCAGACAATTTAGCAAAAGAAACTCTGCACAACAAACATAAACAGACTGATCCAGGCAATAACAGAGAGAGCATACACAAAGAAACACAGACATATGTAGCAAACAAAAGACATGGTAATTATCATATATGAAGGGCATGGATGAGTACGTACCCCATGGATGATTCAGATGACACTTTGCCATCCACCCGAGTCCCATCTCCTATCCCTGTACAACCACTCTCTCTCTCTGCTCCCCCATTTTCTAACTACAGGCTGAAGATTCTCCACTCCAGGTTAGAGCTTCCAGCTTCCCTTTCTGTCAACAAGCGGTCCATTTGCCCCTAAGGTAGAGGAGGGAAGGGGCAATGAAAGGGAGAAGAGAAGAAAGAAAAAAGAGAGGTCAGAATGGAAAACAACTTAGATCCTTAGAGCGGGACATGGGCCCAAGTGGTGATGGAGAGCTGGCATGGGGAAGCAGAGCATTGCGTGCGTGTGTGTTTGTGTTCCTCTTTGGTCACTGTAGTTCAAAAGCTGAACCGCGTCCAAGCCTTGGTAATGATGCAGCCATCCAGAGTAGACTACAATAACCAACAGTCTATGGCTGGCCAATTACTGTCTGCCGCAATTATATTTCCAATTCAGAAGTAACAGGGGAAAGTGGCCCAACTCAACTAATCATTTCGAGCAATTACTTTTAAAACTAATTAGAATGTCAGGTTTGGTTGTGCGTGCCTGAGCTTGGGGAGGTTTTTGTTTGTGTTTTTGTTGCTGTTTTCACTTTGTCAAATGGATGGACTTGAAAGGAGAGAGCAAGAGGAGGGGGCAATATCAGCAACAGTGCAAGCCAAACATCAACCCCAGCCATGGATTGAGAGACTTGGTCATTATGGGAGTTTTGTGAGTTTGGGGGAATCCATTGTGCAAGATTGAATGCTGTGTTCATTCTGTTGATGCCGAGCACTTTGCTGGATTGTTAAAAGGAGTTCTTGGTGATGTCAGCTAAATGCTGTGAGAGAGCAAACAGTTCACAGATCTGTGGAGCCTCTAAACTGAAGAGAGGGAGGGAAAGAGGGTGAGAGAGAGAGAGAGAGAGAGAGAGAAAAAACATCATCTATATGTGTTCGTTCCAGTTGTAAAGAATTAAATACTTTAAAATGAATTCCAGACAAGCTGAATTAAGGTTATATTGCAAAGTTCATGTATTTGAGAAGAAGTAGATTTGAGAAGATCAGAAAGTATGCACTTCACACTTGAACTATGCACTTTTGCGATGATTCAATATTACCTTTTACTGACTTTAAGGTGATTTGTATTATGATGATGTGATCAAATCGTGTTGTGTGTTGCAATCATTTGTTGTGAAAATGTATAATTTCTAGCAAACTGTGATTGTAACCTAATTGAAACCTTATTTTTAAAATATGAAGAGTTTGCACTGATTAAATGGATAAAAGTAGAAAACAGGTCTTTGCTTCGAGCATCAGTTAGAATAACTTATGTGATTGTACATACATGTGCATTGTCTTATAGTTAATCCTGGGAAATAAAAACATATATGTGGAAATCATATATTCAATTAATCATCGATTTTAACCACAATGCCCAGCCCTATATAGAGGACACTTAAGCAAGTCACTAAATTAGAAAGTAAACAGTAAGACTGGACATGCAAGTGTTGTTGTGACATGTAATGTTTCTTTACAATTTCTTTACAAATCCTGGGAATACATGAGCCATGTCATCTCACAAAAAAGAAAAAACCTGTTTAAAGTAGCATTTCCAAAAGCTACTGCTTAAAATATGAACGCACCCTAGTGTGTGGGGGCATGTTGAATGTGTGTGTGCCAATGTTTCCAATCGGAAAATCTGCAAGATGGGCTGTGTTATATATTTTATGAGTCTTGGGGTTTCTTTTTATACCATACCACTCCCAGACACGCAAATACCTGCTATACATAAAGCTGGTTAAGACACACACACACACACACACACACACACACACACACACACACACACACACACACGCACATATAGTGACTTGTAAATGTAAAAAGCTTGCTTTAAAAAGAAGTGCATGGTCCACCTCAATAACAGTGATTCATGTAGTAATGCAATTCAGGGTTACAGCAACTCACGCACATTTGAGTAGACACGTTATTTAATGTAGACAATCCCGATGTTAAACATTGTTTTGTTTTTTGCATTTGATTTGATTAAATAACTTAATAAATGCCAAAAAAATACTTATATGCAATCTTTCTGGGGATTCTGTCATTCTGATGATTATTCTAGTCTCTTGCATTAATATTGTTCATGTCCATCATCATAAATGCAGTGTAGGCCTTTTTTTTATCTTAGAAATTTGCAACATTCAGTGTTTGCTTTGGGACATGAGTGTCCAAATATACACACATACACACGTGGTGTATACAACCAAACAAAAACACACAAAAATGCCTCTGGTAGTTGTCATAACAGACCACCCCTGATGGAGAGATGGCTCGTTAATAGATGGCTCGCAGCAAGAGAATGGCGTTACCTCTCCCACTTTTACTGGGCCATGGTGACAGTTCTGCTTTTATCAACAAGCAAGTGTTTTCCTCCCTGGTCCATCGCTCAGACACATTCCTACTGGAAGAACAAGTCAGCAAGTCTCTGTTGCAATACAACCGAATTTAGGTTTTTCATTTCTGTTAAACGTGTTATTGTTATTGCACTCTAAGGTACACTGTAAAACTTTGATGTACATTTACAGCTAAACTCTAACAGTATCTTACTGTTTTATTGTTATAAAAGATCATACTGTAAATGGCAATGCATGGGAGAAAATTAAATTACAGCACTATCTGCGAATGTTACAGGTATTTACTGTTAATACCAATGCATCTTGGGAAAATAAAGGAAAAGGAGGGAATTACACTGCAGCCTACTGGGTAAACCCAGCCCGATCTGCCGGCGATTTGATTTTGCCCTGCAGCTCAGGCTGGAAACCTGTATGTTTATCTATCGTGCTTCCGTAACAGATTTGCCGCAACCAATCACAAACTGGCTTATCTATTGGCATGCTATTGGTGGGTTTTACACGATGACGATAGAGAAGCGACCAAGCAGCTTTTTGTTTACGTTCATCAAGCCGGCCACCGAAGCGCAGCAACCTGTTGATGGCGCTGACGCTGCTATGTCACCCGGATCGTTGGTCTGATTGGTTGAAGGACTATCCAATTGCGTACAGAGTCATTTGAACTATGCCCGTTGATCATGCCTCTTGTGCTGAAAAATACAGAGCAGACTCCACAGACTAATGTTCAATCTTAAAGTGATGGTTCGGAGTAATTTCACCCTAGGGTCCTTTGCACCATGACCTCGAGCCAAACACCCCCCCCTGAAGCTTTTTTCACCTGGGTCGAACATTGGGAGAGTTAGCGTAGAGTAGCGTTATCAGCTGAATAGCTTAGCGCAGGGGCTAATGGATCCAGTGATGTATCTCGTAAATGACCCCACTAATAATGGCCGAAATGATACCAAACGTCTACAGTAGTACAAATAGGTTATTTACTCATAAAACGATGGATTGGAAAGTTTGTAAGTACACCAGAAGTGTATGTAAATAACACTTGCCTGTTGGCTTCTCGTCTCTGCTGCTGCTGCTGCTGCTGCTGCTACCTAATGGGCAGTAAGAGTGCTTAGGGACGTCTACAAATTACAACACCGAAAAGAGATGCAACAAAAATATTTATTAATTTAACTTTTCTTTTTTTAAAGTAAGTGCTGTAGTATAACTAGCAGCAGACAAGTTATAATTGAGGTTAGTTTGGAGACATTACCTTATTTAATCATTAAATTAATAAATATTTTTGTTGCATCTTTTTTCGGTGTTGTAATTTGTAGACGGCCCTAAGCACTCGTCTAACTGCCGGCAGCAGCAACAACAACAACAGCAGAGAGCAGAAGCCAGCAGGCAAGTGTTATTAACATACACTTCTGGTGTGCTTACAAACTTTCCAATCCATCGCTTTGATAGTGCATAACCTATTTGTACTACTATAAACTTTGGTATCATTATGTGGACATTTATGAATAATCATCGATCGATTAGCTCCTGCACTAAGCTATTCAGCTGATAACGCTCTCTACACTAACTCTCAAAATCCAAGTTCGAGTTCAAAAAAAAAATCTGGAAGTGTTTAACTTCGAGGTCATTGGTGCAAAAGGACCGGTTAAATTAACTCGAACCATCACTTTAAAAGATTGAGCTTGGTCTGGTGATAGCCAGACTAACTGCAGCCAGTATATTTCTGTAAATTCAAATAATAAAGTAAGAAACTGTCTATTTACAGTAAAATAGCTTACAATTTTTAAAAACTGTATGCTTACTAAATAATAACTTAATAAACAGTAGTTTACTGGCGACGCTGCTGCAAGTATATTACTGTGAATTTACGGTGAAAAGTTTTACAGTGTATAGTTAACACGTCATCAGTCAAAGGAATTTAATCTATTACACTTTTCTGTAAAGAAAAAAACAAGTTTTCCCTGTTAGATCACTGTCACACCAAAATTGACGTTTCAGTAAATTCAGTGTTAAAGCATGGAGCAGAATAAAGCTGTTTTGTCAGAATACTTGCAATAAGAAGTCATGTATGTGTGCTATATGTTTCTGAAAATGGTTTTATTGTGAAATGAAATGAGCTAAATTAATCTTCTACACGACCCATTTTAATGTAATGCCATTTTACACTTTCTTCCCACAAGGCAGCATAAAAATAACATTGAAGGTTATGGTACGATAGGATACAATACAAGGTCCATGTGACAAAGGAAAAAAAACATGCAACAATAAGAATAGGGATAAGATGTGATTATTGTACTTGGAATAAATGAAAACTTGAACCTGTTGAATGAAGTTGTCTTACTGTATTTTGGCTTTGTGGCTTAAACTGTTATCCAGCTTTTTATTGCAATAGGAAACAAACTGAAGTCTTTAGGTTTAGGAGTTTTCTGTTAATTCCTTGTTCATCTTTCTTCCATGCAGCTTATTTTTTTTGTTTGTTAGAATTGATGGATGGATGATTTAGACTCAAAGATACAAATTAAACAAATTGAGAGGGGAACGCACTTTATTCTCATAACAATTTGTTTCATGCCATTGCACAGTCATGTAATTATCATTGTGGTAATTACTAATTAGGTAAAAGGGATCCACAATTGTTGATTGTTATTTGTTATCTAATGCACTGAGGGATGAGAGGGAAAATAGTTGGACAGAATGTTCTGATGTTTGTTTTCTACTTTTGTGTGGCTATTGTCCTTGTTGATACACAATTAGCTGAGCCATTAAAATGCCTTATTATTTACAGTTACACATCTGTAATTGATGTCTGCCTTCATCGGTGCCCCGGCCGATACTTGTCGGAGCATCATGCTCATTATGTTCACTGCGAGGATCTCCAGGCTGGGGATTTGAACCAGAGTTTTCTGGAGTGTGCACACTGTGAAGGAGAGGAGTTGAGATGGAAGAAAGAGAGACACATAGAGAGGCAGTAGCAACCAAAAGTGGAAAAAGAGGAGAGGTACTTTGATTGACAGTTGTCTGGCCTGGTGCCTGCTGAGGTTGTTCCCCCCGTCGACTGCTATTATCAGCAGAAGGACTTCCCCATCGCTTTGGCAGGGACTGTGTCACCCCTCTCCCCTGGAGGATGCTATCCCATTTGGGAGGAGATGAATAAGGGTCCCCTCACCCTGTATGAGGTCTCTTTGGACAGAATCTTTACAGAGGGAGCACAGTGGAGTAAACAGGCTTTATGTCAATAACAGCATCTCCGACATCATAGCAACTACTGGCCTTCCAATTGTTGGGTTTCAAACTGGTCCATTTGGAGAATTTGTTTGTGATGTGGCTGTGGAAGAAGGGCTCATCTAAATTATTGTCCTCCTCTTTTTAAAGTATTTTTTATTTTATTTTGTTCTGATTTAAATATGACAAATGTGAAATAGTATGAGACATTCAATTTCCATGAACAAACAATATACTTATACTATTTGGAATGATACATTACAAATGTATTTAATACGTTTCTGTTTGTTAGTTTTTGACTTAGTGTTTATATTTTATTCACCTGTGGATTTACAACAACACTATTGTCAGCTGCAGTTCAGAGACATAAATTACACCAGTTTTCTGTCACTCTAAGGTTCAGCTAAGCTTAAAAGGTATGACATCTTGAAATTAATCTTGGAATTAAAGTGCAGTGAAGGCATGTGAGACTACACAGTAGCAGAGCTACTGTTCATTTGTGTACTGAATGAATCATGACAGTATGAATCTAATATCTTGGTCAGCATTAGTCATTCAGTTATGGTAATTAAAAACTATTTGAGTGATTTTGACATGCAACTGATAGAACAGCTTGTCATGACATTTGTCCCCAATTTAGCATTTAAAGCTGCGTGTCTGAGAGTATTTGAGGTGCACAGTTAATTTCTAAAGGAATGCAGACAGCTCACAGACAACACACAGACAGCTGCACTGTTGGGTGATTGGCGTGTTCAATGTACTGTGTGTAATACAAGTAAATCCTTCACTTAGGCAGGTGTGTGTATGTGTATGTCTGAGTGTGTGTATGTGTGATAGAGAGAAAGACAAAGAGAAAACACAAGAGACGCTGAGAGAAAGAAAGAAGGTGTGTGAGCAGGTGTCATGGACAGGTTTATTAAATTTTGTTCTTTTGACAACATCCCTGCAGCGGTGGGTTTGGAGAGCCTCTTGACTCACTCTTAAATATACACGTGTTGTTCTCTGTGGCCTATAGTGGTTAGTGAGTGTGATAAATACTGAGGACAGTATCCCCTGTGACAAACTGTAGATTGTAGATTGTAGCTTTCAACTTGCAGCCTATAGCTGACCATATTTGGATCATGCCCCCCCCCACACACACACATAATACAAGCACACTTCACTTTTTCACTCTCAATTTAACCCTGGTGTGTGATGGGGCCCATGGTTAGGCTCCTTGCGGGTGTTAATGGCCAATGGAGCAGATATCGTAATGAGTGATCAATCTAGTTGCTTGCCGTCACAGCAACACATTAGCCATTCATACAGATTCAGTCCACTCGCCCAAGCAGAAGATCTGGATGCATATTTAATGTTTATCTTTTACAGATCTCGTTTAAGCGGACCTGTTCGTAAAGCAAAGTCTTTGAAAAGGTGGCAAAGTCTATGTGAAGCCAGCGCTTGCCTGACAGAATCAAACAAGTTCGCACTGGATCTCTAAGAAGTGCTACTCTTCTTTTTAATGAAGAATAAAAACAATTCTGCCTCTGTGAATGATAAGGAGGTGATTATTATGATCTGCTGAAACTATCTTGCAATTAACACTAAAGCTTGCAATAGGTGCATTACATCAATTAAATGAGACCTACACAAAAGTGGCAGGAGATGAAAAGAGCTGATGCATATAATGTCAGGATTGAAATGCATGAGGAGAATCACAGCAACCCTAAGAGATCAGAAGAGAGGAGGAGAGTCGCTGAGAGTATCTGCTTTTAAGTACCTCAATCATGCACCTGTCACTCCGTTTCCTCGTGTAGACATCAGTGTTTACCAAAATGAGGGCTGACAGAAGACATCAGAGCTGGTTTGTGTGCAAACAGCTTGTGCGGACAGCCTCATGGAGCCAGCCACCGCTCGCACACTGATGCATTTTTTAGGTTTTACAATCATGCAAAATCCCATTTAAGTGTATTTGAAGCGGGTGAAACTTCAGACATCAGGAAGTCATTTTGTGTCGAAACATAATGGGTACAAGACACTGTGCACAGTTTCCCTACCATACCTTACTGGCAGGCTAATTGTAATGATTATCTTAGGCCAGCGAAATACTGTATGAAACACATTAAGTGTCTCGGTATGTTAAAAGAACCCTGAATAAATTTGCAAAGGAACCCCCATTTCCGAAAGCTCAACTATTGCAGCATCATGCATCCCAAGTCACCCGAACAATGTCTGAAAGCAGGTTTCAGGCAAGGCTGGTTCCAATTCAACTGTGATAAATGGGCAGATAAGACAATCAGAGCACACCGTGACATAGCACAGTGCTAGCTGTCAGACCAGCACTCTGCTGGGGAGTCCAGGTGCACCCACAGTCCTGCAGCCAAGGAAGGAGGGAAAACCAAGGGCACAAGGAGGTGTCTTGCAGCCCGTGTGTATAAATACTCAAACTACAGTATAAAAGGTAACTCCACTGCTGACTACATGCATGTTATTGAGGCATGTAAACATGGAGAAATATATATTTTTGGGATAATAAAAAAAAAAAGAGTGTATTAAGGGATTGTTATCAACTAATGCAGGATACACTGATTATATCCCAAACCCAGGATGGAAAACAGGCCTGCAGTTGGGGACCTGTACCTGTGTGGAGTGGTGAGTTGGCTAGATACCTAAATACCATTTGCCAATGACTGACAAATGTACTGTGTGCTTGGCTGGCTGTAGAGTGTATGAATGGGGCAGGCTGTTTGAAGTGCTTCTGCTGTATTGTTGTGGGTAATGTGTACATGTGTACATGATTCACTGTCTCCAAAGGGTGCCAAGGCACAGCAGGGGAGTGCCCACGTTGCATTTCTCTCATCTCCAGGATACAATAATGAGTCTAATTGTGTGTTGTACACACCATGCGTCTGTTTTTGCCTCTCCTTCTAGCTCACTCTAAGCCGCGGAACAAGAGCTGCTCTGCATGCAAAGCTCCCACCAACATCAAACTGAAGCACCTTGCTACATACGTATAACATAAGAGGAGTGCACACACACACTAGAGCCTAAAATACTTTAATGTAGTTGACTTCATGGTTGTGATGATGCTGCTTTCATTGCCCTCAGCACTGAGATGACTTCACCTTCACCTTTGTGTCAAGTACAGTAACTACTGTGTCCTCTTGAACAACTGAAACACATTTTTAGTTAATAGTAATACATAGATGTGTTGTTTTTACTCAACAAGGTCAGTTGGGAGTTTCATTCAAACAACATTTTGTGTAAATATAGATTTTTCTGACTACAACTTAAGCTTTTATGCAGGCTTAAACACACATAAGACGGCAACATCTGGGACATGGACTATTTGATGTAGTATTATATTTTGTGCTGCATTGAGAGAATGCAAGGTAGATGATCAGCGTTGTAGCAGAAGTCATAGTATTCTACTGTGGATGAAAACTGTTGAGATTTTTTTGTGGAGTTGTCCAAGATGAAGCACAGAGAGACCAGTTTAAGAGGTTGATATGACAATACTGCCACCTAGAGGCGTGGGGAGGACTGAGGCAGGAGCACAAGGCTGACTTAAACCTCATTCAGTCCTGCTGAAGTTGATGACAAAGGCCAGTGCTCAACTAAATATATGCGTAGCTGCTATTTCACAGAATTAAAACCATATAATCAGAATGAATTTAAGGCTGCAATTGTGCATGTATGCATTTGTGTGCGCCTGCATGTGTTAACTCCTCTGTTGTGATTATCAAAAGGATACGAAAAGGCATCTCTAGCTGCATTATGGTTACATCAGGTGGGTCATCCACTGAATGTCATCTCCATTAAATCCCATCTGGCCTGCAGAAGTAACCCGGCACATGCTGACCTGCTCTCATTTGAGTTGCGGGACATGACTATAAAGAAAAGGAGAAGCAGAGGGAAAGAGAGGGCTCACCTGTGAACCAGAAATGCCCCGTTCAGGTGGGACCTGTTTTGACCTGTTGCCACGGGAACCCTAATGTAAGAGGTGAAGGGGGGAGTGGCCATCTGTTGTGTGTTTGTCAGTGTATGTGTGTGCTTCTGTTCATGTAGCTATATCAAAAGGCGTTAATAGGCCAATGGATTTTTTTTTTAAGCAGCTGTTACCATAAACAACACAAACATATGATAAACAATCTTTGTCGTGTACAATGTGGAAATTTGCCATTGCTTTCATGATCAACACACATGGCATACAACTTGATACATCACATACATCTTCATTTGATACATGATTTGTTTTAATGTATGTAACTCCCTTAATATGGGGACAGGACATATGCAAACCTCATTTAGTACTGATTTGAATCTAAAAGACTGAGTTGAACCGTTTAAACATGAAATGCCTGACATTATCCTGTGGTGTAAGTCAGGGAGCACGGACGGAAAGAAAATCTGATGAGCTCAATGTGGGGAGCTACAGTAGTTAACAATATAGACACTTAACGAGTTTGTGTGTTTGTCCATAACCTTTGACCTATTGTTTTTTTCTTGAACTAGTTTTTTATTACCAGTATACCTTTCCATCATCAGTTTTGACTTGCCATAGCATGATAAGGTATTTTCAAAATCCTCTGACAATGACAATAATGTGATCCTCTATTTTTTTACAATCAAAGGTCAACTGCTTCTACGATTGTAACATTAACAGTCAAAACAAAATCACGCACACTAATCGGAACAATAACATACACCGACTCAGACAAGGAATGACCTTTGTTTGTACGGAAGAGCTGGTTGTCTGACAATCCACGCTCACGCAAACATACGCATAAGCATGCACAAACGTATACGGACACAAACTCACCTCTTGAGAGTATCTGATAAATCTAATTGGGATTTAAATTGGTTAGAGGCCTGGGGGCCTTGTTTGGCTGCATGGTTTGTCTGTCTCTTGTTTCTTTCTCTCTAAGGTCATTTAGAAAGTGCTTGTTTAGGGATGAGTGATTAGCAGAGATGTCCAGGGGCTTCCTACTCATCTGAGGCTTCCTGGAAAGGCAGGGTAGACCTGCTACAGTGGCATGGCTGAACAGTGGAGGCTCCGGGGGCTTTTCTATCCAATACAGTTGGGATTCTGCTGTGGTTGTGAGCTCAGTGAATCAGTGTCATGGTGGCTTTTGTGTTTAAATTGCATGTGATGTGATATTGTAACATCAAATATTAATGTTTGTTTTTGGAATTTGTCAAGTTAAGGTATTTCAGCAGTGCGTTATTCTCTGACCCCGACCCTCTAATACCAAGAGACAACATGTTATCACATTTAAAAGACGGCATTGAACACGCAACCACACACATACACACACACGCACACACACACATTTATGCACACGCAGGCTCGCACATGCACACAAACAGACGAGCATTCGTTGTAACAAAGTCCTCTGTTGACCCTGACATCCAATTTAACAAACACCAGTTTAAAGTCCTGTTGACAAGAAGCAGGAAGCGAGAAGAGAAAGAGGATATGACATGAGGAGAAATCGGCTCCTTCTGTTCCTTGTCACTCCATATTATTGAAGACTTACCCAACATGCACCTGGGGGAATCAGTGTCTGTCCACCCGAGTCTCTCTGTCTCATGTTGCTCTGCCTCTCTCTAACACACACACACACACACACACACACACACACACACACACACACACACACACACACACACACACACACACACATACACACGCACACACGCGCATATGCACACATGCACACGCACACACACACACACACACACACACACACACACACACATTTTCTCTCTTTTTCTTTCCTCTCTCCTTCTCCTCCTTGTCTTAATCAAATGAGCTCCCACTGTACACTTTCTTTTGCATTCTTTTCTTTCTTTTTTTCAAGTGTTTGGGCTCCAATGGGTCCAGCGTGGGCATGTATGTCAGCCTGTGTATGTTTGTACATATGTGTACATGTGTGAGCAGATGTTTGCTCGGGGCAGTCTCGCATGTCCGTCCCTGATAGCTCAATAGAAATGTGGGACAATCTTGAAATCACAAAAGAACTTTGCATTGAGATGTATTCAGAATGCATACGGAATAACTAGTCATACTGTCCCCATTTTTGGCCTGACTATTAATTACATGACAATTTATTATAATTTGCATTATTTCTGTGTTCAAGGAGGAGGAAAAATACATCTGTTAATAGCGCAAATCCCTTGATAACGTCCCTGCAGAATAGGCTTCTCCTCTCCATCTGATATTAATAGGTCTTAGAAACACAGCTATAGTTATTACAGTTATTTATATATTTTACTTCACAAAGACAGCATACCTCAGTGAGCACCAACTATATTTTGTCAAACTCTTTAATGGTAATTTAATGAACCGTGACCTTTGGATGACAATTAATGCCAGATGTATTTCCACAATGTTCATTTATTACCGGCTAATTTTACCTTGCCTGCATTTTCTCCTGTGCAGATATTCATGCAAGTCTAAATGAGCTATTCATCATTAGTTAGCCTCACCAGGACAAATACTTCTGTGTCCACCTCCTGGAACAGGAGAGAATCCAGCTTTCAATTCCTAATGAATATGTTTATGAAAAGCAAATATATTAACAGCGCTTTTTTTTTAATATCATTAGTGATTTTGATAAAGACGACAAAGCCAGATGGATGCATTTATTATTGGGTTACAAACAATTTATAGCTAGACTTTGAGATGTGTGTCACAAAGATGACCAATCTTGTTAATGAACAAATGGGGTTCCATTGATTATTTCATTCAAAAAATTGATCCAATTGATCCAAGATTGTGTGTTCTAGGCATCCTCGTGAAGTGCTTTTAATTTCTAAGCCTAAGTCTGGAACAGTTGTTGTATTTTGGATCAAGTGAGACAATCATCACAAGATCTCAGAAATATCTAGTTTCCTCTTGTTCCTTTTTCTACCCCCACCCCTTCTCACTATGTTTCCAGTCTATCATACATCCCCCCCTTACTGGGATCAGTGGGGCCATCACGCGCGCACCTTTGATGTCTCCCAGAGTTAAGCTGGTTTTGAAGTCAGATTAGTGAATTGTAAACACCCTTTTAGACCTTCAGACTCTCTCTGCAGAATGAGGGAGAGGGAGAGAGGGAGAGTAAGTGAAAGAGTTGTGGGATTAACCCATACACTACAGCTCAAAGGTTAGTCAATCTGAAGCCACGCTCCATATTGCCATGTGCAAAATCATGAATTGAGGTGTTCACCTCGTTTATCATTTGCTTTTCTCCTCTGTCTCACCCTTTTTCATTTCATTTCATCTTATTTTGGAGATGCTGTAGAAATGGCTGGATTGAAGCAGACAGTAGATATGTGTGGGAGCAAGAGTGCCCTCTCAACTCACACACACACACACACACACACACACACACACACACACACACACACACATGCAGACACACATGTACACACGTGTACGGAGAGAGGGCAGTGTTTTTCAGAAGAGAAGCCCGTCTGTCTCTTTCACATTCCATTAGTTCCTGGAGCTACATCAGAGGGCAGAGAGAGCACACAGACATTCCTGCAAGACGCAGATGTCAGGATCAAAAGTCAGACTGACTCCTGTACGCAGCAGGGGAGAAAGACAGAGAAGAAGAAAAAAGAGTGAGAGAGCAAAGGAAGGGAAAGAATTTATGCTGGGTATGGCGAGAAAGCGCGGCTACATCCTTTTGAACATCCTGTGTGTTGAAACCCATAAAAGCATTATACTCTTCTTCAACAAATTCTCCAATTTTCTGCAAACAAAGGCCTTGTATTTCCATCTACACCTGTAATGCTTTGTGTATTTACTGTTCTCAGGGCTATTGTTGTTATTGTTACTTACTGCTCTCTCGCTGCCAGACTGATGGGAAAGCATGCACCATGCTGCCTACATCTTGTGCCTTGTTTCAGTTATTAAAAGGCACGGGACCAGATGGTGTGTGTGTGTGTGTGTGTGTGTGTGTGTGTGTGTGTGTGTGTGTGTGTGTGTGTGTGTGTGTATATGTGTCTCCAGGTCCACACTTTGGCTCCAGGCTCCTCCAGAACTGGCACAAGCCCAACTGGGTCATCCATGCAAAGACTCTCTTCTCTCCTCCTCACCAAGAGCGCATCTGTGTAGGCCTTTACATGGGGAATGTGATGTGTGTGTGTGTGTTTGTGTGTGTGTGTGTGTGTGTGCGTGCGTGCGTGTGCGTGCAAGGTTTTAGTAAAGATAGAATATGTTTTATAGAAAGCGGGGGCAAAGTAAGACCGCTCCTCAACAAAACATAAATTCTGGTCTGCATATGTCCATCTCTCCTCCTGGGTCTTTCAGTCTTTCTCTCTTCTCTCTGTTTATTTTCCATCTCATTTTTTTTTTTTATCTTTTCCTTCCTCTCATCTCTAGCCAACAGAGCAGTCAGGTGAACACTCAGTCAAGTGATCAAGTGATGCTATCTTTTGCTATTTTCACAAGAGAACTATAGGAAGTGGGAGAGACAGATGAGAAGATAAAAGAGCACTGTGGGATTAGAAAGGGGGTGGAGGGGTTTGGGGGGGAAGCAAGAGGGAGTCAAGGTGGGTAACAGCGAGCTGCAGACATATGTGCAGGGACACTGAAGGTAATGGTAGAGGAATGGGAGGGTAAACACTTTCAGCATCGGGCTGAAAGAAAGATAGTAAGACAGAAGGAGTTAAGAAGAGCCTTGGGCCTAGTAGAGCTGTCAAGACGGCCAGGGAGCTGTGGGACTACAGACTGTCAGGACACATTGTGTCCCTCCAAGAACAACCAGAACTCATCTCAGATCACAGTGTGGTTGTGATTTTACAGATATGTCTTTAAGTAGCAAACCACTGCTTTAATATCTTCTTATAGATTTAATCCAAATATTTACGTGTCACTGTTACGTTAGGCAGACTTGAGACAAGATATCAGAGACTAGGATTCAGCTTGTAACTTTGCCGCAAAGCTTTAATCTATCATATTGCATGGTGTGTTATGAAAGAAAAAGTGAAATTTGACAAGCAAGAGACTGCCTCTTTCAGAGACCGCCTTTCACACCGTGTAACCTCCAAAAAATAAGAAATGTACTTGTACTTTACTTGATTAGTTCAATTTTATGCTACTTCTATTACAGACAAATATCGTTCTTTTTCCTACACTACATTTATTTTAAAGCTAAAGTTACACATTACTTTGCAGATTCAGATTATTATAGTAATATGAAATATAATCAACAAATAAATGATGATGCATTATGATAGATTATGCTACTTGACAGTATATAAAGTAAATCATTTTAATTCAATAATATACTTTTTCTATAATTCTGAATTGGGCAAATATGCACAATCAGTACTGTGTCTTTTGGTAGTTTAAGTACAGTATATTATGTCTTACTGTGGTCTTGCTACTTTTTCTTAAGTACCTTGCACACTAAAATATCTAAACTGTAAACACATCATGTATAAGAGATCCTCTGTGCTTGACTCCTGCCTATTCTCCCACCTGTCTCACTGCTAATCTCGCCCTCCACCACCTGCCTCTCGACCCACAGATACTGAGAGCACTGATTACGTTGGTCCTCAGAGGGCTGACCAGATCGATACAGAGTCCCTGTTCAATCCAATCCAATCCAATCCCAGCCATTCACTAATGAGAGGGAGAAAAAGACAGACAGAGAAAAGAGAGACAAGAAAACCGGTACAGCTCTTTTCTGATTTATTTTTCGTCAAAGTGTAATTGTATCATAGATTTGTCTTTTGTGGATCACAGATACTGAGGCCTCCATTTTTTCCTTAATCAATACCGCATCATGATTTTGGCATTTACCCTGGTCTGACTGTGCCAATCTCCCTGTTTCCTTTCATCTGATGAAGTGTCTATCCCATTGTCTATCACAGGCTCTCTTTTTTTTTGGCTCCCTCTTTCTCTCTCTTGCACATCGCTGTTTAATGATGGTAATTTTCTACCCAGGTCCGAGTGTGAGCTGATGTGGCGAGGCTCTTGGCCCCCCGCTGTTCCTGATGAGGCATGATGGGAAATTACCCAGAGCTCTCTGTTGTCAGATTGTAACTCACTGTTTGGTTGTAATAAGCAGGCAAACCCCTGCGCACGCGCACGCACACACACACACACACACACACACACACACACACACACACACACACACACAAACACACACACACACACACGTGTATGCAGACACCTCTGATTGTGTGCATTAATTACACTGTGTGAGATCACCACGGTGACCACAGCTGTGCGGGCCACGCCTTGCTTTCCGGGTCACTTGGGTCATCAACTCCCTATAACAGCTACAGCACCGTCGCTGTCAGACAAAATAGCACATAATGAGAGTTCTCCTCGCTGTGCTCGCTGTTCAGATACCACGCAAACACTCTCCATTCACCCATCCATCTATCACTTCCTTTCTCTCACTTCCTTTCCCTCTCTGTCCTGTCGTTCCCCTCAAAATTTCCAGGTTGTGTGTGTGTGTGTGTGTGTGTGCATGCGTGTGCGGTGTGTGTGTGTGTGTGTGTGTGTGTGTGTGTGCGTGCATGTATGTGGGTGGCCGCCTGCGGATTATTGACTGATGTGGTCGAGGTACAGGGCTTACTGGGACACCACCGCTGGGTGAGTGGATGCTGGTGGAGAGGGTGGAGTGGGGGGGGGCTGCCCCTGTCACCGTGGTGTGTCACCTCTGCAGCAGCGCTGTCACCAACAAATGGAGCTGTAGTGGAACCCTGTAAAGAGAGTCCTGCTGAGGTGCTGTTTGAATCAGCTTGGGGCCAGTGGGGGACTGCAGGTTCTGTTTGATCAACATCAGCGGATGTTGGGAGGATGTCCACTGTCAGCTTAACTACAAATGACCAACCACAGTCAACACAGACAGTGGGTGTTTGTTATAAGGGGCAGTATTTTAAAGCAAGGTTCAAGAGAATAGCTTGTAATATTCTAAGAATACAGCTTCAAATCAAAGTAAAAATTAAAGATCAGCTGGTGCTATATCCTTCACTTGGTAGAAAGTGAGCATAATAATAATAAATTGAATTTATATAGCGCTTTTCATAGACTCAAAGTCACTTGATAATTCGATAAGTCGATAATTTCTAAAGATCAGAATCCTTGAGGTCACTGGCAGATATAAAGGCC
This sequence comes from Perca fluviatilis, assembly GCF_010015445.1. Lineage (NCBI taxonomy): Eukaryota > Metazoa > Chordata > Actinopteri > Perciformes > Percidae > Perca > Perca fluviatilis. Next base: position 29,501,067 of record NC_053114.1, read on the forward strand.
AGGATAGGAGTCAGCGGGTCTGTACCGTAACCTTTCCTTTGAAATGACAACTGTCTAGTAGACCTGTATCAAATTTAGTTTGAATGTAAGAATGCAAGCCCAGAACAGGGAAGACTATTTAAACTATTTAAACTGTCCACCTATGTTTAAAGGTCCCCACTAAACATGCTTTAAGATATATGCAAATATTTTGTGTTTGAAGAGGTGTTTTCATACACACAAAAAAGATTTAACCAGTAAAAAATTCAGCATCTATGAATTTAACTCTTCTACTTCACTACTTTTTTTTTAAGTTTTCAAGTTTTCACATTTTCACATTGACATTATATTTGCATTTTGGGCAGTGGTTGGCTTCCATACTAATTTTGATGTCAGAAAATAACACTTATACTGAACGTACATGTCTTAACCTCAGATTTAAGGTGACGAGAGAAAACATTCCCCCTAAAGCAGATCATTGTGAAAAGCCTTTGAGTGTCAAACTCTGCACATGTATTATTCTGCAAAGTGAAGGTCAAACATCCAAGTGAAACTGAAATCTAAATCTGAATCAAAAGTATGTTACATGCTGAAAAACATGTGCTCTATATACTGATATGATGACATCAAATGCTTTAGACTTTCAATGGCTTTAAAGCATATTAAGAACATCTAAAATATAATATATTCTAATAAATATGTCCACTTATAAAGTACTTTAGACATGCACTGATTTTAAAACATATTAGGCACACTTCGAGAAGTCCACTGATGAGGTTGTTAAGGACATTTTAACTCACAGTTTTCCCTAATTATGGTGAATGATAAATGATGTGATGCAGAAGACAAAGAGAACAAATCTGTGGGGGTTTAATAATCAAAACCAACATGTAGGTTGTTGTAAAAGCAGCTGGATTATTTAGAAGCAGGCTATTTAGAATATTTAGAAAATGTGCCTACTGTAAATTCATTGAATTATGATTAAAAGATGACGTGATGATCTCATAAATGACCCATTCTACTGTGATGGCTCACTCTGACGCACAGCGAATCTCCACGTCACATCTTTGATATATCTGTGATATCTGTATCATATTGAGGGCATAGTAATTACATTTCTCCCTGCAGCATTGGCTGCCTTGCCCAGCACCTCTCTGCATCGCTGTGGAGATACTCTTCTAAGGGAGGCTTTAGCTAAAGGATAACGGTCAGCATTACCACTATCATAGTGCCGCTGGCTGAATGTGGGCAAAATTGCAAGGCCCGACTAAACTGGTGTGACTGAGAACGGTCTCAGATAGGGCAAAATCAGTCCTGCTCTCACACACATACACACACACACACCCAGAGGCCAAGAGCTGACAGTAAATAAAACCAGAGTCCCTCCTTAATTAGCTCTCTGCCTGAGGGTGAAAACACAGAGAGAAAGTGTGTCAGTCTTTTCCCATGTTGGACACTAAGCTGCCACCCCATGCCTCTAACCATGGAAGCCAAGGAACATAGCAGCACACTGATTTATGTGCAGATGTAGCTAGCTTTATTTACATAGTTATGATGTGATTGTTTTAAAGTCTGCATTCCTTCCCTCATTTTTTATCTCTTCATTGTTATTTTTTAATTGTCACTCAATGCAAATACAGCACAATAAACAACGACAGCCTTATGCAGAGACAGCAAGAATAGACGTGTACTCTAATGGTATCTAATTAGAGGTAGAAATAAAGTAAATTTAAATTTAGGCTGGAACGTCATGAGATATCTGAATTCACTGGGGTGAATATTATAAATGCTGATTAAATTTAACAATTACAAGGTAATGTCTGTCTGTCTATACCTTTGTGCATCAGTGATGTCTCAGCCTCTTACTCTAACCTAAGTTCATTATGATTTTTAAATGAGAGCTCTTGTCCACGAATTACTGACCCTCATCAACATTTATAATATGAGCTATAAGCATGACCATAATTATCTTTAATAATATGTTGCCTTCTTATTTTGTTAAATCCGAAGAGATGTTTCTAGACATATAGTGTCACTATCCACTATATAGAATACAAACAATGATGTTATATTGGAAATATATTTTATATATTTTGGATAATCAATGTAACCTAGGTGAAAGCTTGGTGCTGTTGGCTTGTGAGAGGAAGCCTGCTTAGCTGAGCAGGAGCTCTGATAGCAGTGCACTACTGACCCCTGCTGGTGTAATCTTGCCCAGAAAACCAGGAGTCCAGTGACATATTACTGTAAATCAACAGAAATATTGTTCCTTTGATTTAAAATTAACTGCTTTTTGGTTTTTCAAGACTTTATCTGTACTTTTCTTCGAACCTGAATACATGTAGTTGTATTCATGTAAGGTACATTACGTGATTTATAGTCATGTAATGTACAGTACAGTCCCAAAACATAAATCCATAATAATCCATTATATATTGCAGAAAGCTGGAAATCTGACCGCTTTTTGCAGGAATTACCATGTATTGACCTTTAATTTTCATTTATTCTCTAATTGTTTTTATACAACCCTTTTGGGGGGATTATTGCTGTTATTGGATAATTGACCAAGAGACAGGAAACATGGGAAGTGAGAGAGAGAGTACATAACATAGAACCAAGGTCACCAGCTGAAATCAAACTAGGGGTATTGCAGTTATTCTTCTTCACTAAACAACCAGGATGCCCCACGTTACATTTATTTAATCTTTTAACCTCCACAGCCCTAGAAACATCAAAAACAAATCTCAGCACAAGTGGATATATTATTTATTTCCCTGCCAAACAGGCTTGTGTGTCACACCTGATTTAACTGTGACAGGGGTCTGTAAGAGCAGTGGATTTACACCTCGTTGCCCATCTGAAGTCACTAAGCCATGGGTCAGAGGGAGGAGGAGAGTGCTTGTAAGTAAGACCTCTGGGGGGAGAGCAGGTTAAGGAGGTTAAATCCATTTCGTAGCAGACACAGGCAGAAGTGACACAGAGGGGACTTGATATGATTCGATTCATCAGTAGATCATCTTAAAACATTACGAAACACAAGTTTTGTCTGAACAGAAGTAAGGAGTTCCTGCTATGCAGCTTGATGATGTTTGAGAGAGTGCATCCCCTCTGACCAAAGTGTACAGCTGAGTGTTGTCTGAGACAGATTCTTGCTAGGATAGGCCAGCAACTGTATGAGATCAGACAAGCACAGGACACACGTCATTAACAGCGCATGGCAGTGGCCCCGAAGCCATGGCTGGCTATGAGTGGACTATCAGTCGCCACTGTAAGGAAAGGCCCAATTAAGAACATTAATTATGCTTCCTTGGTACTAACTCTATCACTCTCTTTTTAGCCTGGAGTGCATTTAAGTCTGAAGCCGAGGCTGCACGCTCCCTCTCGTGCTGTAATCCAATATAGTTGAGGAAGTTTGTCATGTTTGGCAAAACTGGACTTTCTGGGATGAGCTGGGAAATCCAGATGGACAGTGTAGCAGAGTCAAGCTCATCCACAGGGTAAGGATGTGAAGTCGCACAGAAAATGCGGTGTGATTTCAAAGACTGATTCTACAAGGTTTTCCTAATGCACTGTGAAAACAGAGAGGCAGATGCAACATGTTTCACATCAGCACGCCTCACAGCTCTTTACTGACACAAAAAATGCTAAACTGATACAGGCCTAATGTCAATTAGAATTTCTAAATACAGTGAAAGCGAGGAAACTGTGGATAATGTGTGCAGTATTTCTCTGTACATACTGACGTTAATTATAAGGAGTGAAATGGGTTTTTACTGTTAACAGCCCAATGCTGCCTGAGGCAGCCTGCCTTAATATGTAAAGGGTTTTATTTGTGAGCTTTATTTCTTCCCTCCGACTTAGTTCCCCTGCCCCTCTGTTCACTAATTAGTAACATATTCAGGTTTACTAACTGTCACAGATTAGCTTAAGTGTCTGTCACATTAGAAAAAGCTTCATTTTAAAGATAATTTTTTGGGCATTTTAGGCCTTTATTTGACAGGACAGCTGAAGACATGAAAGGAGAGAGAGAGAGAGCAATATATATATTGCGCGCCTGCTTTACCAACTGAGCTATCTGGGCGCCGGAAAAGCAACAAGTAACTCATTTGTATTGAATAAAGAAATTTGAAAGGTTCATAAAAATAAATCTTTGTTAAAGAGAGCAAATGACATTCCAATTAAGGACATCACCTCAAAATATAGTAATATAGCAGTCTAATGACACAAAGCAGGATTAGTTTATGATCAAAACCACCAAAATGTTGTGTAGTCCCTTTATAGCATGTGAAATGTTTATTTGTGACCAAGATATTTGAGATGATACAGCTCAAATAAGCGTGTCCCATAAAGGGCCAAGAGTCTGTGAGTTTTCACTGCACTACTTTTGCTGATATAACTCATCACTTCCTCCTCTCTGCTTTGCTCATCAGCAAATACATCTGGTGTAGTGTTTAAAATGAAAACCTCAATCCTTTCTGTCCTCCATTGTTGTTCATTCCTATAATAGATCACAGAGGACAGCAAAACGCAAAAAGAGATTATGCTTTTTTGACTGTTGGGGGCAAATTTAAAAAAAATTAAAAAAAAAAATAAAAATTTTTTAAAAAAAAAAAAAAAAAAACCAAAAAACTTTTTTTTACCCAAAATTAAATTTATTTCAATGCCAATCTGTTCTATGGTGTCCAGCGTACTGTGTAACCATAGAAAAAATATTTTGTCAAACCAAGAGCAAGTTTGTCAGTGTTGAATGGTCTGAAATGTAGTGCAGAAACTGCCTTCAGTATGATCACCTACAGTACTCTGGCAAGAGGGTAACAATGTTTGGCAATTTATTTATATATTAAGCGTTAAAATGTGCAGATGTAATCTTTCTGGCTTTATATGTTAATATCTAATCACAAATTGCTTCACCAAGTTACAGAATTGCCAATGGATTTCATGGAGCGTGACAAAAATAGCCTAAAAACATATTAATGTGTTTTTAAAGATCAATCAGAGATTAACCTGCTATAGGAAAATGCAAGTTTGAAAAGTTTATGTAATGCTTTCAATATTTACTGCAAATTAAAGCAGTTCTGCAGAAAGTGACTGCAGAAACAGATTTGCATCGGTGTTCAACGTCAAGAATATAATATATAACCGAAGGAAATTACAAAAAAAGTGGAGGGTCTATTGCACTAAAACTTAAAACAGTAACATTATCATCAGAAATGGGCATGGAAATGATAAGACATCTGTACACTTTTTAATACTGAGCATCATTAGATTTCACTGATTAAAAGTTTAAAAGTTTTTGTCTTGATCAAATTTTGATATCCATTACTGTCCCGACCTGCGGCTCCGACAACTCACACAACTCAGTCATGGTCTTTCTCTGAAATATTCCCAGATTACCAGACCTCAGCTTTCATGGCCAACAGAACATAAGCATGCTTATTGCTCTCACCGATTATCCTCACTATGTATGGTACATTAGCAAACTGTACGAATGGCCAACCCCCTGCCTGCACAATCAACAGAGAGCGTGAATGAATGATCAGCAATTAGCAGGTCGGGTGTGAACTGTGAAAATGGGCTCTCACACCAATGACTACAGGAGGCCTTGATTTGCTTTAGCCTAGCCCAGCATCCTGTTAGCAAGGCCCTGCACTTGTTACACTGTGGCAGTGCATCAGCTACCATTAGCCTGCTCTGCCCAATGTAATGCAGTGGAATACAGACAAGTGTAGCGTACTGAAGCCCAGTCTAGTGGAGTGCTGTGTGCAAGATCATAGTAAGACTCCTTGCTAGCATATGCTTGTGTTTAATGCAGCGACCTGCTTCTGCATGGTGAGTTTACACATACCCTGCAGTGAAGGTAGTGTATGTGTGTGTATGTAATATCAGTAATCAGTGTACCTCAAACAGGCAGAGTATAACTAGGCCTGGTGTGGTGAGAGTGCTGTAGACCAGCTCTCTGCTAGCCCATGTTGACTGTTTTAGCTGCTGTGTGAGAGTGTTTGTGTGTTTGGTCATGGATACTAAAATTGGAGTCTCCAACTTCAGATGCCACCAAGACAGCGAAGGCCCAAAAGGTTAAGGTAACGGGAAGAGGTGTCAGTGTGTGTTGTTTGAGTTTGAGTTTTTTTTAAAGCAAGAAAAAGTTGCTTTGGTGGGCAATAAAACTCCATTATAAACTGGAGGCTGTTATTTACAATAGATAATGTGTGTGTGTGTGTGTGTGTGTGTGTGTGTGTGTGTGTGTGTGTGTGTGTGTGTGTGTGTGTGTGTGTGTGTGTGTGTGTGTGTGTGTGTATTAAGCAGTGTTAGACAGGTCTCTGTGGATGTTTTTTTGAGTAGCCAGCATGGAGGCAGCAACATGCCGAGAGTCAAAGGAGGATTGCAGATTGACAGAAAGATATCTGATAGAATGCACCCAAGAGATCCTCAGTTGGGATTTGTCAAAATTAATGTCAAAATAACACAAAGTAACACTACAATACACTTATGAGGAAGATAAAAAGTTACCTAGGTGGTCATTATTTATTTAGCTGCAGTCTCTTGACCTTGACCATTTGCCTTGAAGTAAAATCAAAAATGCTTAGAAAAGTAAGAATATAAGTTTCACTCTTTTCAAACTGCTTCATTATTCTCTTTTGATGGCTGAGAGATATGTGCATGGCTTAATAATTCAAGATAGAGATAAAGGATACAGTATTTTATCAAGCTTGCGGCAAAGATGGCACATCAGTCACAACAGAGAAACCAAGATATTTCTGATCGTGGACAATTTTCTTCTTTATCGAGTTTGACAGTGTTGAGGTGCAGGAATGAGACATGCGAGAGAGCGTGATACCGTGTTTCAACCTCATGCTTATTTGGTTTTTCCACTTTCACACCCCAGTCTAATTTCACAGTGCAGACTCCTGGCTGCATGATGGCTTGTTGTAGTCCCTCGAATCAGTGGACCAGAGTAGACCCAACGCCACTGAGTGAGCCCACGGCTCACCGATATCAGCTCAACACGCCGACGCCTGCGTGTGCATGGTTAATTTGGTTGTTATTGTCGCTTATGTGTGTCCCAATGGAGCCAAGGCGTGTTGGTTTTCACGAGCCAGGTTTTAGTTCCAGTCACTAGTCTAAATGCACACATGAAGGCTGATGTGAGGTCCCTCTGGGCCACTCTGCTCTTCATGTGTGACAACCTGAAACTATTATCTGACACTGACTACATTAGTTTGGTATTTTTCATTTGATTGATGGAGATGGCGAGGCCCGGGTTAGAGATTTTTGGATCGAATTATTTGCATTCACTTATGGCTTTATTTTATTAGTCAAAGTTATGCTTGTTGGCTTGTACATGATGTAGAAAACACACACACAAACACACACACACACACACACTCACACACACACACAAACATATATTTACAGCCACAATGAATCGTTATTGAATTAAGTAAACAAAGCTTGTCAATGAGCTTTTATTTTAATTTTGTTAATATTCTGTTCATTATACAGTTCAATACGAGTAATGTATGAGTAGCTGATGCAAGACAGTGAACACATAAAACCTTACATTTCATAGTCAAGTGGCTCTCCTGTATCTGTTCAAGCACTGCTACTTAAACGCTAACCTCTATGTTCTCTGCCACTGAACAGCCTAAGGACCATAAAATCCTTATCCCACTCTGTTATATTCACATCACAGGGCTCATCCAGGCTCCCCAATCCATCAATAGAAACAAACATTTCATTATCACTCTAAATCACTGACAGATTACTAATTCATCTCTCACAGACTCAAATCCAGACCTTTTTTTTCTATAATTGCACCCAAACTTCTTCCATATATTAACATTTCACTGTTAACAACTGGCTCATATCTGGGATGTGGTCAGTGGCTGTGTGATATGGACATTGTGTGTGTGTAGTCACCAAATAATGAGTAAGCTTTAAAACAAATAATGGTTGAGCTTTACTATTACACTCTCACACTAGGGATTTGTAGATTAGTGTCACTTTTTGATCTCATATCCTCGACCCGTTGATGTGGCATCAAAGACGCCGTTGCCCTGATCTTCATGCAGGCTTGATGATGAGCAACAGGATGGGTGCAACAAGGGACCGCGAGACAAATACTGGATGCATGTGCTGTAAAGTGTAAACACTCTTAACTGGATTCACCTGATTTGTGCCTGTTTATGCCTCAATGTGCTGAGCTGCCTTAGATATTCAGCACCCAGGCTCATTATAAGACCTAATTCAATTGACCTGGAGATGTAAACACGTGTATGGGGGCCAATTAGGAATGCTGCGACACTGAACTGCAGTGATTTGTTGTACCGTGATGATAATCGCCACAGAGCCTTTAAAGTAATAGTGAGAAACGTAGACAATAGCATATCTTGTAGTTCCTTGTCAGAAAGGGAGACAAAAAGAGAGAGAAAAAGAGGGGGGGGGGGGTCAGTGCAGGCCCAGCTAGTGTCCCATGCTTACTTGGGTGTAATGACCCATCAATGGTGACATCTTGTTTCATCAATTTCTGCTTCTCTTCACTTGTCTGTCTGGGCCTGGTCTCTCTCTTTCTCATGCCCTTCTCCCCTCCTGCCTCCTGAAATCCATCTTCCTCTCTCATGTTTTCCATGTCTGTGTAACTGCCTGAGAGCCTCTGTTAGATGTAAAGGATAACCCTGAACCATCTACTAGAGGACATCTAGATTCAGAGCATGTGGGGTTTTTGTGTGAGACAGTGTCATGTCAGGGCTTAGTATAATAGTTAAAATCAATATTACATATCAGTATATATCCCAAATATTGCAAATGTATGTGCAAAATTACATCTGAAATAATCAAACTGATGTTCAGTACAATAAAGTGTTTCCATTGCTTACATGACACAACACTCAGCACATGTAGAACAAAAAGTTAGTTAACTCATTTTGTTTTGTTTTATTATTACAGTTTGCCTGGAGTTATGCATTTGCATAACAAAAGGTTTGTATAATGATAACAGTTAATTGATTAATTGATCGATTTGGGTTTTGGACTGTCAGTCAAAACAATCAATTTGAAGACTTAACCTTGGACTCTGGGCAAGTGTAGTGGGTTGTGTCAAAATTATTTATCAATGAAAATAATTGCTAATTTAATTTTTTTACAGCCCTATGTTGTGCCACAGTAAATACTCTGTATGCCTTTGTTTACAGTAATGCCCAGCAAGTTTATTTTCAAAACTTGATTTGATTATGAGAAGAAAAGAAAAAAAACAATACATGACATATGAGAATTGTATTTTAGGTGTGTATATATATCCAAAAGAGAGGTGGAAGTGGTGTGAACCAAAACTGCCATAACAGCATAAACTGCATTTGAACGTCCTGTCAGAAGAGTGTGAGTGTGTGTGTGTGTGTGTGTGTGTGTGTGTGTGTGTGTGTGTGTGTGTGTGTGTGTGTACGTGTGTGTGCGTGTGTGTGTGTGTGTCTGTGTGTGTGTGTGTGTGTGTGCCTGTGTGAAGAGGCAGGGGGCCCAGCTGACGAGGCCTCTCACTGGGACACTGGCAGGCCTAACTCGCCGCAGGTCCAGCCCTCAGCTCTACCTCTGACAGGCTTCATACTTATTGCTCAATGACATTCGATGTTTTCCTTCAGTTTGCTGTAAGATTGATTTCCCAGATATGTTTGAAATATCTCCAGAGCCCTAGAGCAGGGTGACTGGCACAGTGGAACACACACAGAGAGAGAGAGAGAGAGAAAAAAAAAAAAAAAAAAAACAAGAGAGAGAGAATATGGTATGTATGTAGAAAGGAGAAGAAGAAGTAAATATACAAATGCAGACTTCAAAATCAACAGATGAGATGTCGGTTACCTGCATAATACTCAAGGTTACATTTATTATTATTATTATTATTATTATTGACTTTTGTGTTTGTTTGATTAATCATTTAGTCAGAAAAACAATCACAATCCTTGAGCCCACGTTAAATGTATAGTTCAGAATTTTTGTCATTCAAAGCAGTACATTACTCACTGTCAGTACTCCTGCCTGCTGTTCCAAACTGGGGGCTTGCCGACTACCATCTACTGTAGGATAAACACTGACTATGGATAAGTACCTCATACAACCCCACTTCAAAAAATCTGAACTATTCCTTTAAAGATGCAACACATGTAATGTTTACATTTACTGTTTCTCATGAAAATGCATTGAGTATAATAAAACAAACAAAATCATTGCTCTTTAGTGCTGCTAGTGGTCAGAAACTCCACAGGATACCTTTAACCTCTCCAAATTTCTTGTTTTGTCCAATTAACTGTCCAAAGAAACACAGTAACAGAGAAAATCATCACATTTGTGAAGCTAAAACAGTTAAAGTCTATAATTTTTGCTTGATAAATGACTTAAATTACTAACTGATTAGGAAAATTGCTTTTGCTCAATGAATCTGTTAATGGACTAATCGGTTTTGGCCTATGTTGATCTTTGAGTGTACTTAGATTCACCCTGCTCTTCACTCTGAGGATAATGTGAATACAGTAAGTTCAAAATAAATTAGGACATTCTGATGGATGACCCAGAGGGGTCTGACAGTCCCTTCGGTGAGACTCCTGTTGTGGCATCAAGTTCATGTCCCTCTCCTTAGTTGTGTATCATGATTGGATAGGGCCTCATGATGACATTTCCCCCTTTGTGAAAATGCACCCTCGGTGCGTATTACATTATGTTACGCCTCATCACTGAGCATTTGAGCACATTTACTGCTTTGTTTTCTTGGTAGCATGCAGGGGAGGGGGTGCACATATCTACTGTTTGAAACTCTTTAATGCAATTTAACAATGCCACATATTCTTTTCACGTTTCATTGGGGTCCCTTACGTGTGAAATTGCAGAGGCTTGCCCAGCCTGAGCGGCACGAAACAGCAGAGGCAGGGTCACACCGAAGCGCCAGATGTGGGAGGGAGAGCGAAATTAATTGCTACACATTGTTCAGTGGGTGTGTACGCACCTTCAGTGAATTAACCGCTCTCAGGGTGTGACTGTTTGAATAACGGGAATTAGGTATGAGGCTTCTCATTCACAGCTGAAGCCAACTGCAGGCATTGCATCCAATTAGCTTATCTGGCCCTAAATTCACATGCTTAACTTGTCGATTGTTAGTGCATGAAGAAGGAAAACACATCATTTATAGTTCCCTGGTTTTCTGTGCAGTTCTCACATACTGTATACAGTACACCTGTTTAAACTCTTGTTTTCAAACTATTTTCACATATTTCAAGACAGGTAACCATTTAATTTAATTAAAGGCAATTGCATACTTATTATATTATAAGAATACTTAAGGGGCAAGCCATTTAATTCAAGTGACATATTCAAATAGACAGTTTTAATATAGATGACCTAAAAGCTATGCATTAGGTGAAAATGGCAAACCAATTAGAGGGACAATATGAGCCCACTAATGTGAATTTTAATGTTGTCTGTTCAGTCTTGTATTGCTATCAGATTAGACTTCATAATGTGGTTGAGTGCAGAGGTAATGCACATTAATGACAGTTGGATGGCAGATATCAGGAGCATATGGTGCTCTCCTATTGCCATTACCAAGTTCATACCATCCCTTCACCCATATGGAGGATGACAAGAAAATTAAATCCATTTTAAGACAGAATTCCTCCTATATTCATGTATAAATAATACAACTTTTTATTACATTTGATCACATTTAGCGTTAATGTAGCTTTATTGTACAACATGATTGTATGACAACTGTTTTTTTATTGCATTCCACACCATTACCTAAAGACCTACAGTATCAAGAGTGGCAGCACATCATCATATTCCTCTGAGGTCTACAATTACCATCTAAGCAGCTCACACTGACCCTAACCCACGCTGCCAGCATCATCTGTATCAGAGGAACTATCAGCGCCGTGCCCACCCTAATCGTGACCCTGGCGTTGTCTCGGGTGTGGAGAGCTTCTTGTAGCCTAGCCCAGCTCAATAGAGCACCTCTTCCCTCCACCTGCCCCCTTCTGTCTCTCTATTTTCTTGGGCAATAGGAGGGTGAAGTGATGGAGGGTGGGTTGGGGGGATTTGATGGAGAGGTGGTGGTGGGGGGGCACTCAGCTTCCCCTGGGGCTGCCTGCTGGAGCGAGGTGACCCAGCTTGTCGCTCGGTGACCTGTGAGAGGGACATTATGAAGTGTGAGTGGCTGTCACCCTAACTGCTTGTGACAGCACGGCTCCCGGCACAGCTGTGCCAGCCTGCCCCAGCCAGAGACCCAGGGCCCATGGAGAAAGGGGCGGGAGAGAGGCCGCTTTGGAGAAGGCACGGGCTAGGGTGGGGTGTTCGGAGAGTGTCTGTGGTGGGGCAGGAGGGTTGGAATAGAAGGAGAACAGAGGTGATGGTGTTCAGGGCCTTTGCTTTTAGTGGTGTAATGACTTCTCCATTGATTCTGATGCTTAAGGTACGGCCTTGCAGCTCCGCAAAGTCAAAAGCCAGCACAGTTGGGCTTTGAGCTACAGGACGACATGGGGATGTGACGGTAGAGGTGTACGCAACCAGCTGTTATCCTTTAAGGCAGCAGGGTTACATATTTGTACTGTATTTGCCATGTATATGTTGTGCCAAAAATAACTTGCCTGTGCTGTCACCTTGCTTAACTCATTCATTTGTAGACTGATCACAGGGACAAGAGTGCTGGTGCCTAAATCTAGATCAGGATCATTAAGCTACACACCCTCCTGGTCAGTTTCTTTTTTAATCCTTCTTTGATAGTTCATTGCAAACTTTTCCATCGCTTCTTTCATTTTTAAGTTCAGTTTGTTACTTGACTCTTGAAACATTACTTTTGAATGTGGGATGAAGCCTGTGTGGTTGTTATTGAAGGTAGTTTAGCAGAAGAAATGGCCAAAAGTAAGATATCCAAGTGGTATAATTTGAAAAGTGGAATGCCAATTCCATCAAACTTTACCTGCAAGTAAAGTCTGCCCAGTAAGACAAGGGACACAGGATATTAGTTGTATCACCTAAAATGCAAATCTTGTGTATGTGCAACTTTAAAAGTATTCTGTTCAGGACACCTCCCCCCCCAAAAAAAGTTTGTTTCAATAACTATGTAACATTGTACGTTGCAGCAAACCCACTTCCTAGTGGATGAGCACACACTGTGATTTTCTTAAAGTGATGGTTCGGAGTAATTTCACCCTAGGGTCCTTTGCACCATGATCTCGAGCCAAACACCCCCCCAGAAGCTTTTTTCACCTGGGTCGAACATTGGGAGCGTTAGCGTAGCGTAGCGTTATCAGCTGAATAGCTTAGCGCAGAGGCTAATGGATCCGAAGTGTCTCTTAACATTACCCCACTAATAATGCCCGAAATGATACCAAACGTCTACAGTAATACAAATAGGTTATGCACTCATAAAACGATGGATTGTAAAATTTGTAAGTACACCAGAAGTTTATGTAAATAACACTTGCCTGCTGGCTTCTGCTCTCTGCTGCTGCTGCTGCTGCTGCTGTTACTACCAGGCAGTAAGAGTGCTTAGGGACATCTACAAATTACAACACCGAAAAGAGATGCAACAAAGATATTTATTAATGTAATGATTAAATAAGGTAATGTCTCCAAACTTACCTCAATTATTACTTGTCTCCTGCTAGTTATACTACAGCACTTACTTTAAAAAATAAGTTAAATTAAAAAATATTTTTGTTGCATCTCTTTTCGGTGTTGTAATTTGTAGATGTCCCTAAGCACTCGTCTTACAGCAGCAACAACAACAGCAGAGAGCAGAAGCCAGCTAGCTACAATTCATAACTTTATATACTAGTGTAGACCTTTGGTATTATTTCGGATTATAGGGTAATGATAAGAACTGAACAATTCTTCGCTCGCTAAACTACTCATCTCTAATCTCCCGAAGTGTTAACAGAGGACCTAGGTACAAAATTCGAACCATCACTGGAAGGTCTCTAATTCCCCTAATCACTGTACATTGCAAAAAGTGTTATTTACACATGGATGAGCAAACCAAGAAACACAGAGCCTAAATCCTCTAGAGGTGTTCCCAAGCACCAAATGAACTTATGTGTCTTACATTACCTCATTTTTTTATCATTTGAAAATGTCAGAATGGAGCAAAGTGATGCATCTTGACATCTTTGGCAACTCATTTGTGTCTTTTACAAATAGCAGTTTACACAGGTGTGTGTGTGTGTGTGTGTGTGTGTGTGTGTGTGTGTGTGTGTGTGTGTGTGTGTGTGTGTGTGTGTGGCCTTCCAGACAGAAGAAAAGCTCTATCTGATCCTAGACTAGGACAAGCACAAAAATAGGTTTAAGTAACCTTTCGATTCCCAACTTGTAGGAAAGTTCTTGGCTGAATATTGTTATTTCATTTCATATACACCTTTTTTATGTTTAAATGCATCCTCAAAATAACAGAATACAACCCCAATACAGCTATATAGTCTATAACTAACTAACTTTTGTGTGTGTGTGTGTGTGTGTGTGTGTCTGTGTGTGTGTGTAGCCTTCCAGACTGAAAGAAAGCTCTATCTGATCCTAGACTTCCTCCAAGGAGGAGACCTTTTCACTCGTCTATCAAAGGAGGTAGGTTTGTCCTGAAACGTTCCCTGGCTCTTTCCTCGTTGTCACTAAACGAATTACAAGCCTTTACTTTTCAAGGTCTATTATGGGCTGTATAACACTTTTATTATTACCAGTACTGAATATACCTGCCATCATTCTCTTTGTGAACGCTGTGGTGATGTGACCCTGGTCTCTATTACTGTCATGCAGAGTCAAGCAAGAGTTGGACAGATAACAGTGGAGATATGGCTGATGGGTTTCCTGCTGCAGAAAGGTGCTAGACCTAAAAAATTATTACCATATGTGTGTGTGTGTGTGTGTGTGTGCGCGCGCGTGCGTGTATGTGTGTTTGTGTGCCTGTGTGAAGAGGCAGGGGGCCCAGCTGACGAGGCCTCACTGAAAATTGAAATATAGGTGCAATGTAAAAAAATAGCCAGAACAAATCTAAGAGTTCCTAATGGTGGTACTTCCATCAAAGGCCCTGAACAACCACACAGGTGTTTTCAGTTAAGCTGGCTGATTAGCATAAACATAAGGACTTATTTTTTGGGGGTTGTCTTGCAACTGCAGCCCTCCTTTTCCTCTTCCAGTATGTTTGTATCCCTGCTCTGTACCTAGACCTTGCCACTTTACTCCACACCTCTCTCTCTCTCTGTATCCCTCTGTCACGGCTGACCTGCGTCCTCTCTCTGCAGGGCCTCTCCTGGTAGCGCCCAGCTGGCGCACTGCGAGTCTGCTGGGCAGAGGCAGGAGGCAGTGCCAGCTCTACTGGTGCAGAAAGGGGCACACCAGGCAGACAGGCCCAGTGTCAGCAGCAGCCGCAGCATGCTATCCCCCGGCTGCCACATTCACAACACACACATATGCCCGCTCATATATTGCTGCGACCCAAACGCGTGCACACCGGCATCAGCGGACCAATGCCAAATAGGTTTGGTCCGACTGGGACCTAGTTAACTGGGACAAAACATTTGTTTACACACTAGACTAGTGTGAACAGGCACACAGACACATTGAGCCACAAACACATTCACATGGCAGGAGATGTAGATGCGAGGAGAGAAGAAAGCATGTTGAACCTTGACTTACATAATAAAAAAAATGGTGAACTCAGGTGGCTTGAATTTAAATGTCAAGAAATATACAAAATAATGCAACAATATTGTGATATGTACTGTATATGTGACATGAATTTCAATAGCATCCCAAGTGTGACTTATTCTAACTCGGGCAGTCATATGGGGATTGTTTGTCTCTGCATGGAAAAAGGAACTCACTGATTAGCATACTGTTTGATTATCGGAGTCATGAGTATTCAGCCAAACTTCCTTATTTGTGTTTTTGCCCCTGTATGTGTGTGTGTGTGTGTTTGTGTTTTGACCTCTTTCACACAGAGAGACCCCCAATTGTGCTCTACTAGCCAGCCGAGCTCAGTGAAGCAGAGCCTATATGCTCACTGGCATTTCACACACCCAAACGCGTGCATGTAAACACACATGATCATCATTTATCCAGCTGGGGTCCCATGCGACACACACACACACACACACACACACACACACACACACACACACACACACACACACACACACACACACACACAGAGATGCACACAGACGCACACAGATGCACACAGATGCACAAAGACATCAGCTTGCATATGGAAATAATGGTTGAGGTCTTATCCCCTAATGTACATAGCACCTCTCTGCAGCAGGAAACCCGTCAGTCATATCTTCACTGTTATCTGTCCAACTCTTGCTTGACTCTGCAGGTCAGCCAGCCCCCAGGATTTGAAGCACACTTCCGCCTTAAAAGTTGTACGCCACTACCTTTTGATAATCAAGATAGAACCTAATTGAGCTCACCCATGCAGAAGATGCTCTCGCCTTTTTTTCGCACACACACTTTTTGAGGAGACGGGGGCCTATACTGTTTCAGCTCATCCAACTGTGAGATTCTCCTTTCCCCTCTCTAGTCCTGCCATCATCTCACTAATGGTGTTTCTATCTCTTCTCCATAGGAGGTAAATGAAGCTTTTAAGCAGGGTGGAGGGAAGGGGGACCACTGCAAAGATTAATTGACTTTCTGTAGAGCTTCACTTATCCTCCACTGGCACCTTTGACTTGTGAGTGTATTTGTGTTTGGATTACATGATTATATCACCATTATTGTGGCAATTTGCAGTTTGTTGAAAACGGTGCCAGGAAATATCAAACTGTGTCCCATCAACCATTTCATCCACAGTGGCCACTTGGTACCTTCATGCAATTAGAGCAAATCTTGGTGGCATTCTTGTTAAAATATTTTGTGATTAGAAATGATTAATGTAATGAAGATAATTATGAACTCATCAGTTTTTGTAGATTAACAAATTTGTAATATATTATAATACATTAAAATGGTAAGAATGAAAAAGTCAAAGTGAAACAGATTACAGTTAGTGTAGATATATATATATATATATATATATATATATATATATATATATATATATATATATATATATATATATATATATATATAACATCTTCTCTGTCTTGTTTTTATCCCTTGACTGTGTATGTCCTTTGTTAGTTTCTTCTTATTTGTAAAAGATCTAATTCTGAGGAACAGACCCCAAAAAACAGGGACCACAAGCGTGGGTAAAGTGTGAAGTCGTGACCCTTATACGGTGGCTGAGAGAGCTCACTGCAACTTAAAGAAAACATCTTTATCACTTTGACAATATTTACAAAACAGTGCAACTAAATAAACACCCATAAACTGAGAAACACATAAACCAATTTGACAACACGTATAGAATGTGTCATACACTGCATGTCATTCACAACATGCAAC
The DNA here is from genome assembly GCF_010015445.1 of Perca fluviatilis. Classification (NCBI taxonomy): domain Eukaryota; kingdom Metazoa; phylum Chordata; class Actinopteri; order Perciformes; family Percidae; genus Perca; species Perca fluviatilis. Next base: position 29,518,458 of record NC_053114.1, read on the forward strand.
TTGCTGTTTGTTGAAGTTGATCACTCATAAATGATGCTTAATTACTAAGGTACTTTTTAGGCCATTTTTCTTTATAAATAGGGATTGAACATCTCTTTGCACAATGTCAGTATAGCGCAAGACAAGAAACTCTGCATGATTCATGTAAATGGTTGAAATGCTATTCACTGACTTTTAGTGAGGCAAGTTGTGAAGTACTGTATTGTAGAACATGACTACAAATGGCTGTTGTCCCAGCCATTGAATAATATGGTCTTGGACTAAACTGACTGCTAGAATCTACATTGAAAGATCAGTCTAATCTAGGAAAATGCTTACAGAATTGGTGTTTATCTGCCTGTGTACAGTAGGATAGTGGGTAGCAGTAGTTTAGGTAACCTCCTGCATGTCTCAAATGTCTAATTCTGATCTCACAACATCCTCCAGTTTCCACATAAGTAAATCACCATTTGACTTGATACACAATACAATAAGTCTATGTCAATGTTACTGTATATGTGTGTTTCTCTTTTCTCTCTCCGACTCACACATACATACGATGGACAATTACATATCTTGTAGAGAAGTTTGACTTTGACTCCGAACACTGGTATGTTGAGAGAGAAGAGCCAAATGTGTGAATGCGCAAAGAGTCCCCCCATCCCCCCGCTGTAAACTCCACCACCCACAGCTGCACACACTTCTCCTGTCACGGTGATAATCTCTTTGTCAGAAGCCGTCTGTTAGAGATTTGTCCGTCTGATTCGGTGAACGTCCGAGTGGCAGGTCTAGCTGTAGTGCCATAGGGTGTCCGCGCGCGCGAGCGCGCGCGCGTGTGTGTGTGCGCCAAAGGTGGTGGGATCTCCGTCCCTGTCAGTGTGTGTATGTCGCTTGTCTTCAGAACTCTGTTTTGTGACAGAGAAGGAATGGGGAGCATAAGAGAAACAGATACAAATACACAAGGGAGTTTTTGTAATTTGCATTTAAAAGCCAATTCAATATAACCTGCTCTTCATGGATTATTTGCATCCATCTTTATCTTTACTTATTTTGTAGCCAGTGTGACTGGAGAAACATCAGCACTCTGTGTCATCCGAAACTAAATGTGAAATATTAAGAAGCTTTCATTTCCTTCATAGGAAATGTTAAATTGCAGATGGCCTTCCACGAGATGGCTCTAATTTCTGCCTAGAACTAAGTCTAATCACTTTGCTCATTAATTAAGAAGCAACATTAAAAACCATTTATTATCTGGTTAGTGGAAATACTGAGTGATGTCCAAGTGTTACAGGAAAAATAAAAAATAAATAATAGTCCAGTAATATTGTTCATGTGCAAATGTTGTTAAATCCAAGTTTTGTAGTGCTCTGTTGATATAAAAATAAGCATCATGTGTTTAGTCTTTAGTCCTGCAAAATATAACATGATGCCTGCCATCTTTGTAATAACCCCCAGGACAATGTTTTCTTCTACCCACTAAATACTACCCTTTTCTCCTGTATGTTGGATGCAATAATTAGTACTGAAAACGTTTCAGTATTGTACATTCTACAGTGAGGACAGTATTACTGTATTTCCTGTAGTATTTGAATTGAAATGTGTTCCAGATGATGAGTTGAAGCTTGAGGAGTACACAGGTTAACTCCATATGGAATTTCAGCTACTCGCAGGAATAACTGCCTATACATACTTGACACATTTCTGCTAAAAAATATTTCACGTGATCTGGTAGTGTTACTAATTTGTAATATATTATAATACATTAAAATTGTAAGAATAAAAAAGTCACCGTGAAACAGATTACAGTTAGTGTAGATATATGTCTTCTCTGTCTTGTTTTTATCCCCTGACTGTGTCTGTCCTTTGTCCTTTGTCCTATGTCATGTAAATAGTTGAAACGCTATTCACTGACTTTTAGTGAGGGAAGTTGTGAAGTACTGTATTGTAGAACATGACTACAAATGGCTGTTGTCCCAGCCATTGAATAAGTATGGTCTTGGACTAAACTGACTGCTAGAATCTACATTGAAAGATCAGTCTAATCCAGAAAAATGCTTACAGAATTGGTGTTTATCTGCATGTGTACAGTAGGATAGTGGGTAGCAGTAGCTTAGGTAACCTCCTGCATGTCTCAAATGTCTAATTCTGATCTCACAACATCCTCCAGTTTCCACATAAGTAAATCACCATTTGGCTTGATATACAGTACAATAAGTCTATGTCATTGTTACTGTATATGTGTGTTTCTCTTGGTAGTGTTTGGTCTTAGTCTTGTATATTGAGCAGCACTGTTATGTGCTCTGTAGAAGAGCACCTTCCATATGCTGTAAATCTAAATGTCTTCTCACTTTCTTTCCTTTACAAAAAGGTCAGAGGTCCAGTCATGCTACAAAACAGCCATTCCAGACTGGGTAATTATTCAGTAACTTGCTCAACAACACTTTGGCTGTTTAGGTATTACACGGACCTGATCATTGGCTGTCTGGTTAAAGGATGTCCAGGTGCAAACCAGGTTTCCTACTCATTATTTTAATACATTTCACTTGCATGTGCTTATTGAAAGGAAGATTAAATGTTTTGTTGAAGCTACACAAGTGTCGCTATATTAACTTGCGATGGAATATAAATGACATTATACTGAGTTTATAGTAGGATGAGAAAATACATTTTGAAGTTCATCCTTCATGAAAGGTAATATGCATTCTGATAAAGCTGTAATTTTTGGGTTGAGTTATTGTTTCTCAAAGCTCTTTATCTTTCTTTTGCCTTTCATCTCTCCCCTCCTGACTCCTTCTCCTTCCTCTATCTGTTGTTTGGTCTCCTCTTGTCACTCCACTGCAATCATCTTCGCAGGGGGGCTTGTCATCCGTATCTACTCATATCCTACAATCCCTTTTGCTCTGAGCACTACTGCACTTAAATGTCAGGGCTGATGAGCCTGCCACACCCACCTGACACATCAGCTCAGCGCCTGCTAAAAGCTTTTATGGAACAGAGTGTGAGCCTGGTGGTTGATCTAAATTAAAGTGTTCTTTGCTTCTTTTTGGGGGGTATTATGGCACTAAAAAGACAACTTCTGGTAAGAAATAACAAGAGAAAGTAAGAGCATAGGCTATGATTGGTTGCCATCTAGTGGCTTGCTGCCACATTATCATGGATAGAAAGAAAGCTACAGTGACCGAACTCTCACCGCCTAAAACTGTGTTATGTTTCACACTAATCAAAGATAAAGCAAATAATATACATTTCCTCCACCTTTCGTAGTTATTAGTCATAATCTTATATTGATTTTAATGCAATCTGAAATAATATTCAAATGGAAAATAATATATAATAATAAATATGAAAGAAAGTTGTTACTATTTTATGGTGGGTCAAGTCAGGCAAGCTCAATGTGTTTTATAGTATTTTAAAGAATTTAAGTGTTGCAGCAAGACCTTTTTTTTTTCCTGAACTGCTAATAGCTCATCAGTGACTATGGTGTGAAATGTTTGAAAAGTGACATGTTTGGAAACATTTTGAATGAGACCTTGTGTATTGAATATAAAACTACACTGACATGTCAACTGCACAGACTGGACTAAATACAGTGACATCTACATGGCTTTCACAAATGTGATGTGAGTGTAGCATATTGCAGTCATTAATGTTATTGTACAAAATGTTTAAGATTGATTACTTTGTTATACTTAAAGTGTTACATGTCTTTGTCTACTAAGTTAAACTATACCTGTGCAATCTTTAACTTTTCTTGCCTCATGTCACCCCTCATAATTTATATTTTAACTATGCTCAAAATGCCTTGATTATATCTTATAAGCTCAGTTCTTGCTTTGAGATTTAAGGAAAGTAAAGTAAGAATTACGCAATGGCTTTGCCTTTATCATTTTGGGTCCAAAATGTGTCTATTGTTTGGAGATGTAATGTTGAATCTTGCACTGTACGAATAGACCTGTTTTTTTTACAGATGTCATTTTGACATGTCACAGTAGGAAAAGCACAGGAGTAAATAATACAAAAGAATGGTGGCTAAAATCCATTTAGCTGCTTCAGTTTCAGGGTCCTGGTATTGTGCATGCTGGCTCACTGTCACACTTACTAGGACAGTTGAACAGAACAGAGTCCTCATTAATGTTATTAGTAACACCCATGCTTTTCCTGCTGTAAGTCAAAATGCCGTGTTTGGAAAAAGGGGTATTGTCATCTAGGGATTAAGTTAATTTTTTGTGATACGCTTTGTTAATCTCTAAGTAAGGACATTTACACATGCAGGTACATAAAAATAATAATAAAAAAAAAAAAACCTCTTCATTCATTTCAGTATTGTTTGTGTTCTTTTCCTTTATTTGTAAAACTTTGGCATCCTAGCCAATAATTTCAGTGATTGGCCAGGTATATAGACAGTATGTACACTCTGAGCAATGGATGCACAACACAATATAATATGTACAATCTCTATATATCTGCAAACACAATATATACAGGCTTACTGCTTGCCGATAGTTGTACAACACTATATGTACAATCTAAATTAGTAAACAATATTTACAGCTTTACCTCAAATTTGTGGTTGTACAACACAATATCTACAACCTTATCTGCATACTCATAGTTGCATCAGTCCCAGCTCCACCTCTCACAGTTGTGCAATGCGTCATAACACATACAGCCGGTGTATCAGCAAACATGTACAAAATAACGGGATCTCTGCTACAGTGCTTATTGGTTTCCCGTCACAATATGTGAGTACCTCTGACCAATAAGTATGTGTATTAATTGTGGAGCATTATAATCTACATTCCTACTGGTAAATTTTACAACACAAAGTGTGCTACTCACGTCTGCAAACCACCCTGTTCAGTCTTACCTCGTATTTGTGAATGTACAACGTATTAGATGCAATCAGGGCAGCAGCAATACACAGTATATAGAATCCTCTGACACAGTGGTTCTCAAACACTTTGGCTTTCAGACACTAACAGCAAACAGTAGTCTACTGGCAGCTACTTGACACACTCAAGCACACATTGAAAGATGATCTATCACACTGAATGCTGAGTTAATAATACAAAGTAGTATAGGCTGCAGATTGACATTTACCAAAAGAGAAACATGATGCTCTCCAGGACTTCTCTTAAGCCAAATAACATTTAGAATATGTTATGAAAAACCACAACATACTACGTTCAACATAAATACCTTCATAGCTCACTGTTCCATCTGATTTGGGAAGTACAGTAGTGATACATTTAACAATACATTTCACGATAGTCAAAGGCTGTATTTATGGAAGACAACAATTCATACAGTAAAATTGTTAAGCAAAGTAGGAACAATAAGACTTCAATGGCATTGTCAATTGTTCAAATTCCCTTTGGTAGGACATTTACATTTTAACATGCATAACTCTGTAGAATTCAGAGGATCGATTGAAGAAAAAATGTGAGAGTACCTCATTCAAACACGTTACTCTAATTATTAGAGCTATGACTGTGGAAGACTGTATCAATGTATGGCATGAACTCCTGGTGAAATACATGTATGTGCTAAATATAAAAAACTAAAGTAAATCAACTACTTGGCATGTTGTTTGTGGCACTGAATACAGCTATTTCTGATTTTGGTGAGCAGACTACTCGTCCCACTTTCAGCTGCTGGAGCTTCTGTAGATGTGGACAATTTTTCTGTGTATATTATTGCACTACAGCACTAATTGTATTCTGACATGTATGACCCAAAAGAAATAAACATCCATGCGTTCCCTTTGAACATCAGCTGCAGATCACTTCAATTAGTTTAAAAAAAGAAAAGGGTTACAATTTACACTTTGAATTGAGTGAAATGAAGCTAGTCCTAATGCATAATAAGTGCTAGTGGACTGCTTCATTGTTACAGTTAATTAGGCGTAGTCCTTTTGCGATAGGATTTTTTTAAATACCTGCTACATTCGGTTTGTAGGTCTACTAACACTTTGTAACAATATACTTTTCAAAAGAGCTCTACGTCTTCTAATTATGTGGATTCGATTCCTTGAGTTGCATTCAGAGTGTTGAGGCTAGTCCTTTTCTTTAGGGTGTGAATTAACTTTGATACTCCCCTGTTTCTTCATTCCTCGCCGCTGAGCCAGGCTGGAGGACTGAACAGGCTCCAAGAGTGGAGCAGGAGCACAGCGCTTCAGAGCAGAGTAGGTGGCAGACAGTGCCCCCTGGTGGAATAAAAGAAGACTATCATATCATATTATTACTGGTCTAATCTGTCCAACAACTAAATATGTGGCAGACAGTGCCACCTGATGGACAGACAGAGAAAGACATTACAGTTTTTTCCATTGTACATTTTGCTGATGCTGGCATGAACTCAGTTTTGAACGTAAATACATCCTAACAGTTTCTTTAAGAGCTTAGTCATTTAGGGCAATAGATATACTGACACACACAAAAAAAAACACTCACATACAGTATGTTACACACTCAGTGAACAGCATTTGACAAATAGATCTTGATTTTGCCAGCCTAAACGGCAATTGGTTTTATAAACTGTGCATTCATCACCTTAACTATCATTCTCTTACAATTAGGATGAACACTGAACATCTGAGAATAACACAAATTTGACCTCTGATGATATTTACTGTAGACACACATGCACACAGGTCTGACCTTGACAGTAAGAGCATCTTGTCTGGTGAGAGCTCTGTCAGAGAGCTGGTCTCTGTCTACAATCCAGGGGTGACGAAGAACCTAATAGCGACACAGGGAAACTTATTTCCTGATGCGTTTTCAATGGTGATATACAAAAAAAATACAGAAAGATAACATACATACTGTATATACTGTAATCTGTAAAATATTTAACTCCGTAAATGTTTCCCGTCAACAGATTGTAAATGGTCAATACTACAGTAAAGACTACCATTCTATCAACTGTCATTTAACCGACTAATAGTACCTGGGGTGCAGTCAGGCGCTGGTGAGGGTCCACATGGAGCATCTTGGTCACAATGTCCTGTTAAACAGATGAATAGGTGATGTTGGTATATTTAGACAGTACCATTGCCATGTAAACTACGCAACCATTCTTATGTGTATCTATCTAAAGAAAAGAAAAAAATGAAGAACCTTAGCAACGTCTGATACCAGGTCCCAGTTCCCTCCTGTGATAATGAATTTCCCGCTGCCGATTTGAGCCAGAATTTCATCTGCTGTTTCCTCAGTACTGCTGGCAAATGGACTGAAACTGGGCCAATAAGAAGAAGAACAAAGCAAGCAATTCAAAAATTGGCTGAATTACAATAACAGATAAGTCATACTGAAGTGAGCCTTCTAAAATCTACAACTGGTGTGAAAAAATGCTGAACGAATTAAGACCTCTGACATTATAACATCGAGGGACAGTAAAAACCCAATGCAGAGAAAATAAAAAGCAACAACATTTGATTTTGTATCATTACGTCTCTTATTGTCTTCACTGTTAATTCACCAGGGGAGTTTATTTAGCGCACATCCTCTTTACAGCAGCAAGGGGGAGTGTTAGCAGAAAATGGCAATAGTACATTCAGTTTTAAACTTTAAATTTACCCAGCTATCATGGTGTAGAGCAGGATCCCCAGGCTCCAGATGTCACAGGCTGCGTCATAACCCTGCTTCTTCAGAACCTGCACACACACACGCACGCACGCACGCACACGCACACGCGCACGCGCACACGCACACACACACACACACACACACACACACACACACACACACACAGCACACAGCACACACACACACACACACAGCAAGTAATCGTTTCAATAGTTTGCCTGGTGGGATAAGTTTCTTTAATTATTTTTTGTGTATTTTATAGCCATTTCATAATTTGTGTTGGTGAGATATTAGACTTGTTATTAGTATTACTGATATACTGTACCTCAGGAGCCATGAATGTAGCTGTGTAACAGGGGGTCATCAATAAGCCATTCTCAGCCCTGAGCTGTTTGGCAAAACCAAAATCACATATCCTGATGCATTCTGGGAGTCCACTGTCATCACAATAACGAATGTTACTAGGCTTCAGGTCTCGATGAACGACCTGAAAAAGGGAAAGACAAACACAGCCAAAAAAACGCACACATGACTAGCAAGTTAAGATATGATTCAATGGTTGCACAAACTGCTATTGAATCTTCAAAACCAAACAGACATAAAGTATTTTGCAAGTGTAAACAAGTATACTGATGCCAAGAAGTCTTGTGTTAAAGGTTTCAACAACTATTTTTACCCCCTGTGAGTGTAAATATTCCACAGTCTTGGTCAGTGTGCAGATGATGTCTGATGCATCTCTCTCTGTAAAATTTGGCACTGTCAGAGCTCTGTCCAGCAGCTCGTCTCCTCTCAGTAAATCCTGAACCAGTGACACACACTGGCCGTCATCAAACACCTAATTGTAAAAGCACACACACAGGATTATGACACACGGCTTACTGTATTAAAAACTGGTATAAAGATGCTAAGGAGGCTCTTCTATCATGGCTTTTGAAAAAATAAATAAAAATAATTTACTGTGTGGCACCATGTGTCAGGGGTGCGTGTTTGTTGCACTTACATCCTTCAGAGTAATTATATTTGGATGCTGTCCGTATCTTAACAGAATCTCAATCTCCTCTGATGGATCTTTCCTCGCTTTGTCAATGATCTGACACAAAAAAGGAAACACACAGGATATGTTGTGAAGACACACAAATGCATCTTCTAAACCTCTAAATAACCAGGATGACCATGATGCACAAAGCATGTTGTTTGGGTGGTTTTAATGTAATAATCCCAATCTTTCCCACAATGCATCACTATCTGACCTTATACATACATTTTGTAATTACTACATTTTGTTGGTTGGATTTGGAGGTCAGACTGTGAATGCTATGAAATACAACGACAAAAACTGTAAATAATTTATATGTATGTTCAACAATACTTTAAATATATTAATATCATAATGTTGTTGCATATCTAAATAAGTTCAAGTAAAAGTTTAGTGTCCACTACCTTCACTGAATACTCCACAGCAGTAACTCTGTGCAGACATCTTCTGCAGACAGAAGTCGATGTCTGTTCAACTTCCTCCTTCAGCTCATAAACATCACTGAAGGCCACATCACCTTGGAGATGCTGCAGGGAACCCAACCACACCCACCCACCCACACACACACACACACACACACACACACACACACACACACACACACACACACACACACACACACACACACACACACACACACACACACACACACACACTCTCTTCTATTATATTTCATATATCTGTCATCGTCAAATGTGTCAAAACAGTCATATATTAGGTGATAATTTCTTTGCTTCAGCAATCAGTTGCTGTAGTAATGTAGTTGAGAGTGATTTATGAGGGTTATGTTTAGAAAGGTCAGCATAAATAGCTGATCACTTAATCATCAATGATCAATTCAGTGATTTATTAACATGGTTAATTTGTTATCCATTCAATGTGCAAGTGTATCAGTTCATTAGATGTGAAGATAGGTCATGGGCTGCTTTCTTAAAGACACGTACCTTTGCTATGGGGTTGATGCTGTTCACCTCCTGACGAGAAGGCGCTACTGTAGCAACACTAGGCTCCTGACTTTGATTTGTTGCAACAAAGCTGAAGCCACGAAACAGCTGGTGTGTGTTTGCGCTGGGAGGGATGCCGGGAGAATCTGGATAGGCAAAGACACACAGATACAAACGTATGCTCACAATGCTTTACAAAATTTACAATTATACTATTATTTCTTCTTCTTTTTAATTTCTTCTTATTTTTAAGCATGTGTGTTTATATATAGATATAAATGCATGTATGTGTATGTTTTTGTGTGTTTCAATCACCAGTGGGTGTTCTGGAGGTGAACTCAGGGTCAAAATGGAAAGTGTCTTCAGGTCTTCCAACTGTTGGTTTGAATGGAGGCCTCATTTCCCTCCTGTACAACTTCTGCAGAAAACAACAACAATACCAGCACTATCAGCAACGGCTGGTTTAACAACAAAATGAAACATGATCTGATGATTATAGTTAGCAAAAAGTGTTATGTACACGTAACTTTGCTTTCATTCATTCCATTACATTCCAGTGTTTAAATTAAATAAATTTAATGGGGAGGACAAAAAAAGCTAATTTGATAAGAAGAAAATACAATAAAGAATTAGATTGGAAATTATTGTCTGGCCTCAACTAATGGATAATGAAAAGTCCCAATTGTATAGACAGTGATGAAAAAGGACACCTATATAATGTGACATCATGCCAGGTGAAAACTCTTGTATGCCCAAAATAAAAGAGTATGCACATCCTGTTTTGTTTTTATTTACTTAAGTGCATTACTGAATATTGCCCACAGGTGTCGCCATTGCAGTGTCAGTTGTTGGCTGCTGTGAACAGTCTGGCAGGGTCTCTGAGTAGTAATCACAATAAATAACTGTAACAAAGGCCACTAGAATTGAAAAAAAAAAAACATAAAAAAATTATATATATATATATATATATTGGTGAGACTGACAGTAATACACACTCTTACTTGCGGTTTGATTTGCAATTGACATTCTTTGTAAAAAGTGTGGATGCAGATTTTGTCAGTTTTGTCAGCTTTATGAGAGAAATTTCTTAAAGATCGAGACATGAATAAAGTGACCGAGAAAAAGTCAAGCAAGATTCTGACGTTCAACAGAGGAAAGCATTCTGCCTGATACAGCACAGGGATTTAATTAGCATAGTATGCAGGAGAACGTAAGCCTCTTATTGGTAGCTTGTCACATCAAGCCAGCAACACCATCTGTAAATGAGAAAATGTGGTGTTTGGCAGGGGCTAGTAGGTAGTAATGTAGCGAGTAGTGTGAGAGCTGGTGGTGAGGGCAGAGATTAGTGGCCATGAAAAGCAGATAATAGTGGATTTTGTTTGAAAAGGGAGCATCACTACTCACAACAGCGGATACACAAGAGTCAAAAGCCTTCCGAACAGCTCTGATAAAAAGGAAATGGGTGCAACAGTGTCACCATGAGCAAGGCTCTCATATTGAGGAACAAAACATACATATGATGTACTTCTTGATAGCAGTATTTACACAAGTGCTTTGCTTTTCACCAATGTAAGATTGTTGCGTTGCTTTTACAGTAAATGCTCTTGTTAGGGTATGCAGCAGAAGGCTTCTGCAACATGAAAGTTACTCACATATAACCCAGATACTGTAAGTAGAAGCCTTGAGCAAGAGTGCATACTGTTGAACGAACGATCCCTTTTAAGCAGCGCACGTGTGGATGTCAAGGTTTTATGTTATGTTTATGTATATTGTGGTATTGTTTTGTTTGTTTGTTGTAGTTGGAGAGTCTAGTGCGGAGGATTTATATCCTGTACCAGAGAATTTTCATTAAAAAAACTAGATTGTGATAGCACAGGTAATGGATTAGTTGCAATAAAGTTAGGCAAGACATGTAGACAGGGAAGTGAGGTATTTTGCCACTGAGCAAAATCTCATTCTGAGGATGTTTAATGATTGATGATTGTGGGCAACTCCTGAGGAAGTAGATGAACAGCTGCGTGGTTTCGATGACAGGGTACAACAACTATAGTCACCACACAATGTGATTCACATGTGTTATTCTCAGAATAAATTACTTAACCAAGGCCACTAATCTGAACAGTGCAACTGCCAGGAAACCAGTACAATTGCCACATGAAAAGGGAAAAAAAGAACATACATGCATACGAAACAGGCCTAGATCTGTCCTCACTGTCGCTAGCAGTGTTAAAAAGCCAACTTTGTTTCACTTCTGGCTGAGTCTGTGATAACCTTTTTCACTACACAGCATGTGCATAATGTCAATGATTAAACAAGTGTATAATAACATTCAAATTAACAGTATCCTTACAAATAGCGTCCTTCCGTTTAAAAATAATAGCAATGAGACAGCTTAAAATCATGCAGACGGCAGAATGTGTTCATAAATTGAACTTACATTCCAGTCTATCGATGCAAAGAAGCGATGTCTTTTTATTTCCTCCACTCCATCAGGTCCTGCACCTATCAGTCACACGGATTCAATTTAAAAGAATAATGTCATTGTTCACATCAGTTTGACAAACAGACAGCATGGCAAAAACACCTATAAACTAAAAACCAAACAAATTTCCAATGGACCTCCATGTTGGTTTGGCTGCTTGGACATTTGCGACATGAATGGTATCGCTTAACATTATTAGCATACTATAGGAAGCGTATCATGCTGTAGTTTCAATTTTGCTATAGTTAAAGTGACATTTTCACAACGTTCCTGCTTGATATGAATAGACCTGATTTGTAGAATATTATTTTACCACATCAAGATGAGGTTTAGCATTAGCTCCCCAGGTTTGTATGTGTGAAGTGTCTCATGTTAGTTCATCATTGGTGGTGATGGCGCAGTAGATATATAACACATGCATTTGGTGTGGGTTCGATTCTCACTGCGATACATCAACCAATGTGTCCCTGAGCAAGACACTTAACCCCTAGTTGCTCCAGAGGCGTGCAACCTCTGATATATGGCAATTGTAAGTCGCTTTGGATAAAAGCGTCAGTTAATTGACATTTAATGTAATGTAACTATTTTGAAAAGTGTTCAAAATGCCTGCTTTCATTTTAGGTTGCTGCTTTCATCTGCAGTCTTACATTTTGCATCCCTTCAGGTAAGAGTTGACCTTAATAGTTGAAAATCCAAAGCACAAAAATGTAAATGTACTACCATTAATCTAAAAACATATTTGCCTGTCAATTTCCACTTTTTATGTATACAGTACCTAGACGATTAACAGGGTTCCTCTTGAAGAGTGCTCTTAATAAACTCTGCACTTCAGGACTGAGGAACTGTGGCATTCCCAGCTTAGCCCTGTTCAGAAAAGACAAGAAACCGGTTCATGCATATGCAGATGTTTGGTAGTGCTGTGATATATTAACTTTCATTGGACCAGTTTAACTTTATTATTAAATGTATTCAGGTATAGTGGGATATCCTGAGATTGATAATAGAAGGTTCACTTAAGTAGCTTATCTTGAATGAACCATAATACATTATTATTTCAAATATTAGACAGAATATAGAACATAGAAAAATAGTTGCAAAGGGAAGCTAATCAGAAACTTTGAAAGAAAGAACTTAAGTATGACCAAAATGCAGTAACATCCTATACATAGTGTTTATGATGAAAAACACTATTAGAACTAGTACACAGTAACACATGAAAAAAACAAAAAACAAAACGTCAGTAACACATGACAAAATAATTAAATAACAACAATAAATTACAGTTTTAATTGGTCTTACTTTAGTATAAGTGCCATTGTTTCCTTCCGATCTTTTCCTTGGAATGGTAATGATCCTGTCAACATCTCAAACTGGAAAAGAGATGATTATAATTGTCAAAGCACTTGCCAGCTGACCAATGTAAGGTAATGTAGCAGTGGATGTTTCTCAACAGTTATGCCAAATACATTGTTACTAGTCATAATTTTAATTCTAGATACACAAAATGATATATCCACAATACGTTTGTGGATATCTACAATTGCATTGTTTCTAGTCATAATTCTAATTGTAGATATCTGAAATTGCATTTTTACTAGTCATAATGCCAATTGTGGATATCCGTAATTACATTTCTACTAGTCAAAATGTATGGTTTTCCATTTTGTTCTTCCTAGTAAAATTATATTTTAGATATCTAGAGTGTTCATTCTGGATAGGAAGAATGACTTTGTAGATATCTGAAATCACAATTGTGGATAGGAAGAATGTCATTGTGGATATTTTAAATGTTCTTTTTGACTAAGAAGAATCGAATTACGGATATTTGCAATACATTCTATGTATCCAGTCTAGCTGCTAAATGTTAAAACGGCTTGCCATACAGAGGGAGTATTTTGAAATGTTCAGCTATTTGTTTGTCAGCTGTCAGTGAATGCTAACCTCCTTTTCAGTATTAGTAACCACCAGGCAATCAAAACAAGCAAAATCCAACAGATGCACGACTACCGAAAGTGATGGGTCCTAATCTGCCAGATACAATAATTAAGCAGCTTTACTGCCAGAAGAAAGCCAAATTCAGAAACCAGTACACTGTCACATTATGTAAGACCTGAGCCTTTGGCTCATATGATATCACAGTTAAGTCATAGATCATAGACTTAGTAAATTCATGCCTGCTGTTTTTGACAGCACAATCAGACAAAACTTGCAAGTCAGTAGAAAAAGCGTATGTATTTCAATCACAAGTGCACATTATAATTGAAAATAGACTGTCAAAGTAAAAGCTTGTTTTAAGATGAAACAATTCTTACCATAAGTACCCCAAATGACCACCAGTCAGCACTTTGTGTATGCCCTCTCCTGTTCACGACCTCTGGAGCCATGTACTCTATTGTTCCACAGAAGGAATATGCTCTTTTATCATGATCGATGGCCTCCTTACTCAATCCAAAGTCTAAAACACAGAGAGAAAAAGAGGAGGGGGAAACAATGTAAGCAGAAAGATTGACACTAAGTAAAAGAGAAATGGATAAAAGAGAAAAAAACACAGAAGATTGTTTGCAGTTGGATGCACTGACCAGTTATTTTAATGTGTCCTTCTTCATCCAGAAGAATACTGTTGGAAAAAATGAACATTAAAAGCTGCTTTTAAAATAATTTTGTAAAAAATAGATGGATACAAAAAATGGTGCCTTTATGAGATAGTACTTTTCAGGTTTGAGATCCCTGTAGATGATCCCCAGACTGTGTAGATGGTCCAAGGCCAGCGCCAACTCTGCAAGGTAAAACTTCACATCCTCTTCTGTAAACATTACCTAGAACAAAAAAAGACATGTGGATGCAGGTGAAAAGAGATCCTTAAAGATCTAAAACAGGAAGAAAAAATACATTTGCAAAATATTTAAAATATTAGTCAGTATTAAATACAAATGTTAAATAAAATACTTGTACAGTATATATATATAAAAATGCAAAATAAAACTGCACCTTTCTTTGAAAAACGTTATCCAGCTAAACACACCTCACAAGCTACACACTTGTGTAGTCTTTGTTTACTGATGATTCATCAGCATGACAGTAATAGAGGCCAGGGTCACATCAACACAGCGTTCACAAGGAGAATGATGGCAGGTATATTCACTACTAGTAAATATAAAAGTGTTATACAGCCCATAATAGACCTTGAAAAGTAAAGGCTTGTAATTTGTTTAGTGACAACGAGGAAAGAGCCAGGGAACGTTTCAGGACATACCTCCTTTGATAGACGAGTGAAAAGGTCTCCTCCTCGGAGGAAGTCTAGGATCAGATAGAGCTTTCCTTCAGTCTGGAAGGCTACACACACACACAGACACAGACACACACACACACACACACACAAAAGTTAGTTAGTTATAGACTATATAGCTGTATTGGGGCTGTATTCTGTTATTTTGAGGATGCATTTAAACATAAAAAAGGTGTATGAAATGAAATAACAATATTCAGCCAAGAACTTTCCTACAAGTTGGGAATCGAAAAGTTACTTGAACCTATTTTTGTGCTAAAAATATTTGTTATATATGGGAACACACTGTGATTTTAGAGAGATAAACCAACACGTAAATGAGGACCATCAGACAGTCAGACTTACCATAGTGCAGTTTAACTATAAATGGATGGTTCACTTCTGCCAGAATGTCTCTTTCCATTTTAGATCGCACGCGATCCCGAACTAAGAAGGAGATAGGGGACGAAGAATTTGTTTAATAACATAATATTCATTTATTTCTATCTGTGTGCAGATAAATTATGTCAAGCCTCTAATACCATGAGAATGTTTTATGTAGGATCATGAAACTGCATTTAAGCAATAAAACATGTACACTGAATTAAGCCATCCCATGGTTCAAGTGTAGCTGGTCTATAGTCTGTGGCAGCATTTTTTTCCTTGACAGGATGAGACCATACAGTATTCCAGAGGTGCAGGTTAAGAGGATTAAAGCGTGTACAAAGACACTTAATCATCACATGACATCTAAACCTGCTATTACAGCACATCCTGTGTTCAATATTCCCATTCAGTTCATCTGCATCAAAAGTACAAACCTCGTTTGCCCCAAATCCTCCTGAATGTAGGGCACACTGAAAACTGACACTATCTTTTATCTCTTCATTCCTAGGCATAACCATTATTAATCTTAACAAATTACCACTCAGCACCCAATAATGAACAAATTTGTTATTGCAGCGTAATGTGTCTCAGTCAAAATTCAGTAATTCATTCCATTCTTAGATGCTACAGACACACAAATACTGTAGGTTAAACAACAGTATTTACAAGTAGACTACTACTTAAAAATGAAAAGCATAACATGATGACAAGAACAACATCCTCTTAGGACTTTTGTCTTGCCGCATCTTCTATAAAAAAAAATTATTTTTGATATCAATATGTTTCCTTTTAATTGTTTACCTTTCAGTGTGGCTTTCTTCAGGACCTTCATGGCATACAGCTGTCCTCTGTCCACTCCTCTAATCTTTCTCACCAGAAACACCTGGAATCATCATCATTATCATCATGTTTTATGAGAAATAAAAAAACCAAGTAGGAAGTATTTTAATATTGATGTCATTCAGGTTACTAACAGAAGACCTGTTTCATTCATGTTTAGCACAACACACCTGTTTAATGCCACGCCCCTGCTTTTTGCTTCAGATGCTAACGTTACACCAACCCTCACACGCAATTTGTAGGTGACCGAACAGAGCAGAGGTAAGTTAGCTACCATAACTTTTCATAAAAGATTCACATGAAACTGTGATAGAGACAACAACTATGATTTACACACGGTTGCAAATTAAGCGCATGTATAAGCTAGCTAGTTATGCTAAAATGCTATCCAGGCCACGCCACGCTATGACTGTACTGTAACGTAGTCGACTGCCTCCACCCGCCAACATCTGCTATGGTTTCATGTCCGCCCCATGGAGACCTCTAGATAAGAGTATTATGATCTTTACTAATTTAAATAAACTAAGTGAACTGTGGCATGAGCCAGAATCTCCTGGAATGACTTCCTAAAGCGGTGGAGGCTTTAGCATCATAGTAATGCCCATGCATGGTTTTTGAATGTGATGTGTATAGCAATTACACATTAGTGCACAGATAGACGATTGGCCTTTGGTGTAGGCCTGTGTGTGAAGTCCAGATATTCTAGTATGTAATCTTTTGGCTTGCACTGATACCTTTTCTCTAAGACAGGAGTCTGATCCAAGGGTTTGAGAGAACCTGCTTTCTCTCATATTTCCTTTTACATTAGTTGTTGTTTGAGATATAGGTCTTAGTGGTTCGGTTAAAATGTGCATCCTGTACCTTTCCATAGGAGCCCTGTCCCAGCACTTTAAGCAGCTGGAACTGAGAGGGGTCTGCTTTCTCACAACCCTCCTTAACATGGTGGCTGATGTCAATCTCCTTAAGTATACTGTCATCCTGAAGGAAGAGAGACAGACATCACTATTAGTTTGTTATTTACATATTTCCAAAGACAGAGACAGGAGACAAAAAAAATAGCTGAGTGAAAGAGGAACATCTGAAACATTAACAGACAAAACAAAGTGAGTTGAAATATTGTTCATGTAACATCCATATCGATAAAACAAACAAAAATAAAGTACATCACTTTTATAAATACACCCAAAGACGATTAAAGACAAAGATGATTATTGATGAGCTATTATGTAATTGCTGGAAAGTTATGGGCTGAGGTCACTGGCAGTGATGCATAAGCTGCCTTTTTCAGCCGATTCAGTCTGCTCAGTGAAGCAAATGATCAACTGCCAACCTGAAGCACGACTTAGATTGGTCAGTGTGACAATGTACTGTAATGCTGTTAAGTTGTCATTTACAAGTTAAGAGCTTTACACCCCACTTTCAACCAAGTATGAAATCGAGAAAGGTAGGCTTAGGCCAAATAGTTGTGAATTCAAACACATAAGCTTTATTTAATTTTGTGTGATGGTCCTTCTTTTCCTGAGATTTTTGTTTTTTAGCGAGGAAGCACCGAGACATTCAGATGTGCAGCTTGAAACGGTTGAAAAATGGTATAAAAAATACAGTGAATTGGGTTTATTACTGACATGACAGCATAGCAACAGTTCTGATCCGCACCCAATAATCTGGGCTGTCCTCCAGAATATACTTTTTTGGGCTCCAGTTTAATTAAATGCATAAATTTTTTAAGGATTCTGATTATCTACAGTATTATTTGTATTGTTGTTTCCATATTTAATGAATATTTGCCCCCAAAATAAAAAATAAAAATAAATAAATAAAAAACTTTAATGCTTGATATTCCACCAGCCGCGCAACGGTGCGTCCCAGAAGCGTGCGTGAAGCGGCTCTCCGCTCCGCTAAAGATACGCGCCACATCTATTTTCCTTTTTGTCAGGACAACACCAAAAAAGAGAAGGCATGGAGTTTAATTAGCTTGGAGTGGAAGGTAGATACTAGTTTAATAAACACGTAATTGTTCTGTAAAGTACTTCTAGAGACAATAAAATCTGTGAGTCGGGAAGCAAGACGCTCCGCTTCTGAACACAGCCGGAACGCAGCAGACCCTATGGGTGGGAATCACCAGAGGTCTAATAGTGTTTCAACAGCAATCACCTGCTGTGATGTCACTGATAGGGGCGTGAGTTGAAGTGTAACATGTTGGCCCATAGAGAGTAGTGCAGTAGCAGTTTGCCCTATGTGATTTATTGCTGTTTTATTCTTTAAACAGGGCAGCAGAAGTGATGTCCATCAACCAGAAAAACAACAGGTTCAAGGTCTCACTACCAGCGTATCTGTAGATGACCCTGAACTCTAACATTCCCATGAAGGGGAGAGAGGTGAAAAAAGATCATCCACACATGGAGCATCAAAGAATCACATTACTGATCTGGACAGTCAGCCAAACAGGTGAACAAACACAAGCAGACAGACATTTGCCAGCACGACTAACAATCACACAAACAGGTAGATAGCCTGTCAAGATGACTCATCAGCACTTGGTCACAACAAAAAAGACCAGAGGAGGAGAGGGTTTCTATTTATATCTCAATCAAACAGGTAGATGTGCTGCAAACAGCATACTGCCTCTCTCTCTTCCCCGCTGGTTTGTTTGGGCTATAAATAGACCTCCACTGCTGTGGCCGTCCACTAAATCAATCTGTCTCTATCCATTTATCTATCAACCTGCCTGCCTGGCTGCCTGTTTGCCTGTTAGCGTTTTTGTCTTGCTGACTGTATTTCCATGTAGCTTGTCTCTCTCTCTCTCTCATAGTGAAAACACAGTGTATTTCTGCCCCTCTGTTATCTGGATTCTCTACAGACAGGCAGAGGAACAGCTGTAACGATGCTGCAATGACTCCTGAACCACTCCACAACAAACAAAATAACACCCATTCTTCCCACACCCATTCCCATGTGCACACACACTCTTTACACACATCCTCATCTACTGTTGATAAGAGATGGCTGCTGTTATGGCCTTAATATTCACACAAACACACACATGGTGCAACTGCAATGCATTCCCCCCCTTCCAGCATGCACAGATTTACACACATGTACTAATCTATCTAGTTGATGGACATTTGCACTGGTCCTAGGTGGGTGTCCAAACAGCTTGACTAACCTCTAGTTGACAGAAGCCAGTGTTGTTCTTGTTCCTTGCCGCCTTGTTCTTCAGGTAGATGGAAAACCATCTCCGCACTGTGAATTTTCGCGTGCTGGTATCCATGGCAACGGGCAGACCTGTGCATCTATCCCATAATGATGAACATCTCCCTGCAGAGGGGTCCTAAGGTAGACATGCAGAAACAAAGCTTTTTTTCTTTTGGTTATCTATTTGTCCCGCAGTTTATCCATTGGCCTATGCTCAATGCAGTCGTCGCTATTTAGTTTTCCCATCATTCACATTCGCCGCTCGTCTCTCTGGACGTTGTGTCCCCCCCTCCGTCTCTGAGACGCAGTAGACGCCAGTAAGCACGCAGTCAGAGTTGTAACAGAGCCGTTAATCTGCGCAGACAGACAGATGGGTTGGCGGATGGGGCAGGTGCTGCTGGGTTTGGGATTGTCTTGTGTTTTGCAACCAGCTCGCTACGTGAGGTTGCCGGGAGAGGTGACGAATACATCTGTTCCGCTGAATCAGGAGAGGTGTGTGAGAGCTCCCTCTTCACATCCCTGCCTGTGCATGTGTGTCCATCCCCTGCTGCCTCTCTCTCTCTCTCTCTCTCTCTCTCTCTCTCTCTCTCTCTCTCTCTCTCTCTCTCTCTGCAGAAGGGATTGTCACCAGGCACATTTTGTGCAGGCTAGCTCACAACCCCTCCCTCCTTGATTATCCCCTGTTCCTGCCCCTCACCTCCCTCTCTGTTTCTCCCACCAACATACAGTAACAGCTGGCGGGGTCACATGGTGTAACCAAGCTACCTCTCTCTGTCTCCCTCTTCCTCTGTCCCTTCTCTTTAGCTCAGGCCTGACATCCAATAACACGTACAACCTGAATAAAAAATGATGACAAATGACAACATTAAAGTAGAACGTACGCAGCATACCAGTAGAGGTCTTTGGAAAATACTGTGGCTCAGATTCAGTGACATTACATCCAAATTCAATTTGAGGACAGCCATTAATGTTACAATCAATAGTGATGACAGAAGCAAGGACAGCAATTACAGAGAGTACAGCGTGATCTGGTTGATCACTAGTCGTGTGTGTGTTTGTGTGTGTGTGTGTGTGTGTGTGTGTGTAGGTACTTGGATCTGTCACATCAGCAGCTTTGCAGAACTGCAGTGTTATATAACCAGGGAGAGGGAGGGAAATAGAGACCAAGGGTCGGAGAGATGTGGGGGCTTTATAAGTTGGAAGCAGTGGGTAAAGTCAGAATTGCTGCTCTACCTGGGTCAAGTATCCATAGCTGACATGGGATTCCATTAAATTTTTAAAATAAGATTTCAAAGTCTTCAGCCAGGGTAATTCCCCTCAAACACTCAAGCTGATCCCTAAACTTGGAACATCAATAAAAGCAAGAGCTCATAGTGCTGTTTTCATGTGTTTGACAGGATTTGGACCACATTTAGAATATAGCTGGCATATAGTATCAGAGCATTTTAGCACTATTTAAAATGTAATTAGATGTGTTTAGTCAATCTGCTGTTCTGTGGTGTGGGAGGAGATTCAGGATTATGAACTGCTGTCTTTGTCCTGGAAGGATTAAGGCTCTTTAAGGAGATCACCACATTAATATTCATACACTGAGTAGAAGAGGACAGATAGAAAGACAGACATAGTACTATTACTAATAGTAATAATATATTATACTACATGTATAGACAGACATTTTGACAGAACTTAAGATGCACCCTAAAACGATTCTGACACCACCATTTACAGGCAGGTGGCCCTTCTATATTAATTCACTAAGCTCTATTTATAGGTAAAATTTACTTTCAATAACACAAATTAAAAATACAAATAGATGCACTTTAATCAACATTGTCATAATAACTCACTGATGAGTAAAAGGCAAATTGACTAGCTTTTAAATGTTTTATTGACATAAAAAAAATCAGCACTTTTTTTTCAGTAATTTCACACCACAGCATTTGTACACTGTAGCTGCAGTTACAATTATCATTTTACCTTTCAGCTTACACTACATTGATTTTTCTATGCACAAAAACAGCCATAGCCAAACAGCATCAATAGAAACAAGTCATTTTACAAATCAGTTGGATTAAACAGCATTTACCAAAACATTTGCTACATCCTTGAGAAAAAAGAAATTTATCTGTACAGACATAAAAAATTTTGGCAAAAATTGTGCGTAATGACCTTGCGTGTCTTGACTTGTGTAATGTATTGTGTTAATTGTGGGTGGTGAGGTTTCCATGGCAAAGTACTTGGGTTTTTGGACTCATATCTACTAAAAAAGAACAATGTAGAAGACTCTCAAGCATTTACTCTATACACCAAATACTATATTTACTTTACAGTCTATATATTGGTTATATATTGGTTTTTAATAGGGTTGGGTACCGTTCACACCTATACCGGTACCTGAAATTCAGTTCTGGTACCCAACGGTACCTTTTTTTGGTACTTTCTCTCTGTAATTACTGTAAAAAAAATTATTTCAGTTGTAAAAATAATTCCAAACCTATTTATCCAATTTACTTAGAACATTGTTATTTATTTAGAATATTTTACACTACACCCGTCCCACTCTCCTCCTACAACCTATTAAATTGAATAATTGATTTCTTACTCACTGTAACTTTTATTCTTGTATTTGTATATTATTCTTTTTTCGTTTTATTTTCATCTTGACCGTTTTTAACTGCTCTTTAATGTTTCATGTAAAACACTTAATTGCCTTGTTGCTGAAAGGTGCTGTAGAAATAAAGTTGCCTTGCCTTACAACCTCAGCCTGTCAGTCAGTCACCAGGGCATAGAAACCACTGTTGTGCCTGCTTGTGTCAGAGGAAGTGTAACGTCAACAGCACAGCGAATGCTTTCGTCTCACCATTAATATCATATCGCAAACGCTGTCTGCGTGAAGTTTTGAAAAACTGTAACCATACTTGAAACCACTTTATTGGCATTCAACAAAACTGCAGAGCCGACGTAGTTTGCTCGAGTTTATTCCATCCGCACCTGCGCGCGCGCGTGTGTGTTGGAGCTCCGCTCTCTGTCAATATGCAGAGAGGACAGATAAGCTTGCGCTCACAGGTACCGGAATTTGGTACCGTTTGATTTAGCGTGAATCGGTCCTCGGTAGTACCAATTCGGTCGGTACCTAAAAAAAGTACAGAGTTCGGAACCCAACCCTAGTTTTTAACTCCCAAAAGTGACCAGCCATCCTGTTTCAGCAACATAGACCGACCTAACCAGACCTACAGCACAACATTGAATAGTGGCCTATGTACTTGGCAAAAATGAGAAGGTAGCTAATGATAACTACCACTAGTGTAGAATACCTGAAAGCTGTGGATGTTGTTGAAAAGCAGCAGTGTTATGTAATAAAGACCCTTATCCCAAAAATATGCATATTATCCAATATTATCTGTGTAGTGTACTGTGATTAATAGATATAATTAATTATAATGTGGAAGAAGCATTTATTTAATAAGGAAAAATATGATCACCCCGCAAAAAAAGAGATGGCACTTAATAGGTGGCACGTAAATGTGGTATAAAATATGGCCAGCTGTCACAATATATGTTTTGACATCTACACAACCAATAACATTAAGTAAGAGTCACCTGCAAATCTGACGTAAGGCTCCACTCATTTGCCAACAATGTACAAAGTGTCCATCTGCCGGCCCGCCAGCCTGACCTGACCTGACCTGAGCTGAAGAAAAAAGAAACATGCTGTGCTCTATATCGGATTCATCTAATAGTGAGGGTCAGGAAGGGACATAATTCCATTAAAGCACTAAGTAGTGGTTGAGTGTGTGTCCTGGTTTTTGTAGGATATAAAAATAACCTTGCACAGGAGATCTTTTTCAAGTACCTGTCACAGACAGAATTTCAATGCAGTTAAAAAATGTTTTCAGACTGCACAGATTGTGTAAGGGTATTTTTGACATACATTATCATTGCAGTTATGATGTTCATTGTGAAGCCTGAGAAAAATAGAATTATAGTTTGTCAGTATGTGCGCACATGTTAAATCACAGTACAGTTAATTTGTTTGTATGTTTTCTTTGTGTGTGTATAAGTAAGGTCGTAGTGCGCTTCTGCGTTTCAGTTTGCACATGTATGCGTTTTATGGAAGAGGTGGGTAGTAAACTGGCATATCATGGTCACACACACTGAACCCAGATGCCTTGTCAACCGCAACGGGATTGTCCCAGTCTCCCTTAGATGTTGTCTCCATTGTAAACTGTTTCTCACAGTCCAGGAGGGTGAAGTCGGGGTTGAAACAGATCTCAATCTGCCCCAAAATCTGGAAATCAGCATTCTGTGAAACACAAAAAGACACATTTAATGAAGAGAATGTCAGCCAAAATTTAAAGGTCCTATGACATGCTGCTTTTTGGATGCTTTTAGGCCTTAGTGGTCCCCTAATACTGTATCTGAAGCCTCTTTCCCGAAATTCAGCCTTGGTGCAGAATTACAGCCACTAGAGCCAGTCCCACAATGAGCTTCCCTTAGGATGTGCCATTTCTGTTTCTGTAGCTATTGAGGAGGAGAGATGGGGGGGCAAGGTGGAGGGGGGGTGTGTGGCCTTGACCAACTGCCACTTCGCTTGTTTGAAATGATGTCTCTCTCTCTCTCTCTCGTGGGTGGGCCAAATTCTCCGGGCGGGCAGAGCAGAGAAAGGAGAGGTAACCTTGCTCCTTATGACCTCATAAGGAGCAGATTCCAGATCGGCCCATCTGAGCTTTCATTTTCTCAAAGGCAGAGCAGGATACCCAGGGCTCGGTTTACACCTATCGCCATTTCTAGCCACTTGGGGACCATAGGCAGGCTGGGGGAACTCATATTAATGTTAAAAAACCTCAAAGTGAAAGTTTCATGCCATGGGACCTTTAAAACATAGCTTAAATACAACCATACCTGACACAAAAATGCACCTGAACATTGCTGAAAAGTAGGACAATGCAAAACACAAACAGCAAGTCATGATTTCATTATTTAAATGAAACTATACCTTTGATGGATGGACACATTGGATCTTAGGTTTGACGCTGTAGAAGTTCTCTATGACTCCTTCAATTTGTGAAAGCTACACACATTAGGGATTAGAGAAAAACAATAGTATTAATACAGACATTATTATGAGTTACTTTCATGCTTTATTCCTAACATAACACTGATATTTGAGATTTTAATATACCATAATTTGATGTTAAAATATAAATAGACCTACCTTGTAGTATTTTTCTGAAGGGGTGATGTCAAACTTCTTCAGGATGCTACAATAACAGAAACATTTATATTTAAGCTTTGAGCTGTTTAGGCTTTCATCCAGAGTGAATTAAAATAATTTTATAATTATACAACAGTCACATTCTGAAATACACTGCAGGAACATCAAGACAATACTAAGAACTAGAAAATGAGACATTGTTTCTGAGGTGTGTGTGTGTGTGTGTGTGTGTTTGTGTGTGTGTGTGTGTGTGTGTGTGTGTGTGTGTGTGTGTGTGTGTGTGTGTGTGTGTGTGTGTGTGTGTGTGTGTGTGTGTGTGTGTGTGTGTGTGTGTGTGTGTGTGTGTGTGTGTGTGTGTGTGTGTGTGTTGTACCTGTCCAAATCCACTTTATGGTATAGTTCCAGTGCCTTACTGAAGTATTTATGTTGACTATTCAGAGAAGGTGCTTTGGCTGCACATGTACCATGTTTGTGCCACTCATACTTCCTGTTGAGACAGACAGACACACAAACAAATGTGATCCTGTAGTCAGAGCTGGTTAACTATACATATCTGAGCACAGTGTGCTTGTCACCAACTGTAATCTATGCATGCAAATTGATAAATGCATGACGCTGCATTCTATTGTATTTCCAGCTATGTAGTGTGAGACTACATATACTATACCATAACATTGTGCAGTAGAGTATCAGGAAGACAGAAATGGCTGTATATTGCCGTCACAGAAAAAACGTAGAAGTCAATGCTTATAGCCATCAAAAGGATTCTAGAACATACCAAACTAAAAAAGTTTCATAGATTGATTGACACAATACCAGAAAGAAGCAGACAAGGGGTTAAGCAAGTCAGGCCAACTCGTCTTCATGTCTGGAAGCAGGTCCTGAAAACACAAACCCCAAAACAGATGTTTTATCTACTGTATCAGTATACAAGCTAATGAAAAGGAGGAGAAAAATCATAAATTCCCCTTCCCAAATTCTGTGATGTCAAATTTCACTGTCTGCCTCTGTTTTGTGTGCTTTAGATTAAAAGAGCTTTTCATCTAGCTTTATGAAGAACCAAGTATTCTCCCGTTTTTTCTTAGTCCTGCCAATTGTCATTGGTGTAACTGGTGTCTGTTTGTTCTTCTTGATAAATTAAAGTGACTACTGATTTACAGAAATAATATAAATTACTTTACAAGAATTTTTCACCAAGTTGTTAAGACACACTCAGTCTTAACAGTGTTGTACCTCTATTTGAGAAGAGTTGAAATGCCACGATGAATTGCAGTCAATCCCTTTATCTGGCCTGGAAAACGGTAAGATTCACAATATTGCCCTGTGTTACTCATTTGCAGAGATAGAGAGAAAAAAACAGGCAGCAAAAACTGGTATTACAACAAACTAACAATGGCTTTTTCAAAAGAGCAGTTTTGCCATGCGTTGGCAATTCTTTCCCCAAATAGTCTTGCATTGCCAGACCTATCTTACCGCTTATCTATTCTGAGAAAGGGGAAAAAAACGCTCTGGCTTGTTTGTATTACTTTAAACCAATCAAAACCAACACCAGGCGGCGCTAAGCCCCAGATGCAGCAACGGCGCCTTTGCAAAATAGATAGTGACTTTCCTAAATACATTAGTGACAAAAATGTGCTACATCCCTGTAGTAAGTTCTGAGCTGGATTTTATTCCTATACTGTATATATAATATGTTGTAATAACAAACATTTTCAGACAAGACATTTACCAATTTTCTAAAGTGGTAATACCCAATAGGTAGTGGTTAAAGGAGAATTCCGGCCAATTTTTACGTTAATCTTGATCGCTATAGCTACGCGAGTACTTTCGATAGAAAAAACCCCGACCCGAATCAGTGCAGGTAACACGGAGAAGCTGCAGCTACGTACTACAAGTGTCCCCTGAGCTAAAACAGCAGTGCTCGGGGCAAGTTTTAGAGTGCATTTGTGCCTCTTAACAGACACAAAATGCAATTAATATGTCTGTGCCACATGAACAGGGCCCTTACGTATCAACAAGATGCGTTTTCAACTCAGACATTGTTTAAATTCACCTACCCTGGTCCCTGTCTCGATCCTGCCGGTAGCTAGCTTGCCCTGCTAGCTGATAGCCGTTAGCTGCTAGCTGCCGTCCGGTGAGTGTATTCAGACAGGCTTCTGTGATAATCATCCCAATAACAATCCACGGAGCGGCGGTGGTGTGGCTATGTCCTCCAGAGGACAGGTCATGTCACGTCTTGAAGTGTATTCCCCCCTAAAAAAAAAACAGTAGTGCGGTAGTAGCTGTTAGCTGCTAGCTGCCCTCCAGTGAGTGTGTACAGCCAGATAGCTGTTAGCCGTTAGCTGCTAGCTGCCGTCCGGTGAGTGTATTCAGCCAGGCATCTGTGATAATCATCCCAATAAAAATCCGCCCGGTGGTGTGGCTATGTCCCCCAGTTACTGAAGGCTAGCTTTAGCTTGTGCTTGGAGCAGCAAGTTCATCTGCCTGTTTCCCCTCTGTCTGTCAGTCTCGTTCTTTCCAACTCTCATCGTTTATCCTGTTTCCATGTAGTTACATAAGCTATGTTTCCATCGACCCGTTTTTATCCGAATTAAGTGATATTGAATGAAAAATGCCTTATGGAAACGGAATATCGACTCAAATGAAATACGTTCGGTCTCATCGGATTTTCTCTTGATCGATATACGGCTTATGCGATAAACGCTGATGGAAACGTTATTTGCCGAATAAATAATGAATTGCAATTAAGTTTTAGGTCATTTTATGGTTGCAACCCGCAATAAAACGAAGAAGAAGAAGTTTCAGTTAATTTCCGCCCAGTATTTCCGCTCTGTTTGCAAAACAAAAACAGATGTAAGTGGACAAACGAGGAGATGAGATACTTTTTTAATTTAATTTACCAGAAAAATATAACAGCTATTTTAGATAGCAAAAATCTAAGAAACGCCATCATTTATCCGGGGGCCGCCAAGGAAATGACCAACAATTTACGACAGGGACATTAAACGCTAAACTTGAAAAAGCTTAACGTGGTTTAATGTATCTAAACAACGATGATCATCACCAGATTTATCATGGTTATATCTTGTCATGAACACTTAAGCCTGTCAAAAAAACTAAATCGAAATCCAACGATTATAGAAGTTATCTCACGTTAATATTTTCTTCATCAGTGGCTGTATTAATATTATTAATATGGCGAGGAAAAAGCTTAACGTGGTTTAATGTACCTAAACAATGATCAGTGATTACCAAATTTCTCTCTCATATTGCTCATCATAACCACTGAAAACTGTAAAAAACTCGAACCCAAAGTCCAATTATTATGGACATTATCTGACATTAAGCGTTTCTGCTTCAGGGCAGCGGAGCGGCTGGGGGTTGACTCTCCACGGTTCTCATTGGCTTTATAAGTCCTAATGTGAAAAAGCTTAACGTGGTTTAATGTATCTAAACAACGATCAATCATCACCAAAAAAATCCTCTTCTATATTGCTCATCATAACCACTTAAAACGGTCAAATCTAACCCAATGTCCAAATATTATGGACGTTATCTGACACATTAACGTGAGATAACTTATAATCGTTGGATTTCGATTTCGTTTTTTTGACAGGCTTCATGACAAGATATGACCACGATACATCAGGTGATGACTGATCGTTGTTTAGAATACTGATAACCTGCGTTATGCCGTTTTAGAATGTCCCTTACGACAAGCCGTGGGACGTCCTCGCGGAGTAAATGGAAGCGCTCAAACAGCGATACACGGCTCAAAAAGAGAGTTGTCTCGCGCGGTGCCGGAGGGAAAATATAAGGCAAGTTCCACCTTTTGATGAGCTGGATCAGATCCTCAGCCAAAGGCCCATCGGAGCTTAGGCTATAGCTTGGCTTCTAATATTAACAACTACTTTTTCTAGCAAAACTTTGTTCGCAAAGTTAAGCACGAATCTTGTGCGATTCAGTGCAAAAATGAATGGAAACACCATAAAATGTCTCAAATCAATTCGATATACCAATTTAATCGCAAAACAGCATGTGACGTCATTACGCACAGGTTTTTATTCGCTTTAAAGCTGTTTGATGGAAACACACTTTCACCAGCTTTATTCGCATGAGTTTTTTTTACCGAACTTCAGATAATTCGATTGACAAGTGGATGGAAACTTAGCTACTGTCACTGATATGGTCATAACCACTACAGTGCTCAATTACCTATTTTGAGGGGGAAATAATCTAAACCTTTCGCTGCGAAGGCATGATCTGTCCTATGCAGGACATCCACTAGCCCACCGGGCGCTCCGTGGATTTTTATTGGGATGATTATCACAGATGCCTGGCTGAATACACTCTCCGTGACGGCGCTAGCAGCTAACGGCTAACAGCTATCTGGCGGTACACACTCACCGGAGGGCAGCTAACAGCTACTACCGCACTACTGTTTTTTTAGGGGGAATACACTTCAAGACGTGACATGACCTGTCCTCTGGAGGACATAGCCACAACAACCGCTCCGTTGATTGTTATTGGGATGATTATCACAGAAGCCTGTCTGAATACACTCACCGGACGGCAGCTAGCAGCTAACGGCTATCAGCTAGCAGGGCAAGCTAGCTACCGGCAGGATCGAGACAGGGACCAGGGTAGGTGAATTTAAACAATGTCTTAGTTGAAAACGCATCTTGTTGACAC